>NC_142735.1:9010000-9167500 GCF_051943395.1 Hippocampus bargibanti
TCATTTCATCCTCATTATCTTGCTCTTTTGTCTTTCTTGCCACTTCAACTAACACTTCTCTTTACTCAGTATCTTTTTCACACCCACACATTCATTCTTCTTTTTCCCCTACCCCCGTATATTTTGTATTATATGCTTTTCTGGACTACATATTTTAATTGATCACAGAGTTTGTGAGCAGCTTCCCATTTGAGGTTTTCTGGATCTTATTATTTCTTAGGGAGGATGGGGAGTGAATAGGACCTTTTAGGAATGATCGTATTAGTTTTTTTGGAGAATCCACGCGTTCAATATGTCTATAACAAGTTGAAAGTTGACACTATTAATTCAACTTATTGGATCAATCCACCCATTCATTTTCTTTTGCACTTGTCCACATTAAGTTTGTGTGTGTGTGTGCGTGTGTGTGTGTGTGTGTGTGTGTGTGTGTGTGTGTGTGTGTGTGTGTGTGTGTGTGTGTGTGTGTGTGTGTGTGTGTGTGGTTGTGCACACACCGACTTCCATTCAAATTCATTCTGATAAATTCACTCAAAATAATAATAAAAAAACAGGCCTCATTTGCAAATCTTAAAATAAAAATCTAAAAATCTAAATGACCTTTTGCCATGCAAGCACATGAGTGTGAGTCATTACTTGCTTATGTGTTCGGTACGATAGGCTGTCAAGCAGTTAACTGCAAACTCTGTTTCTTGTTCAAAGTCATCTATGATAGACTCCAGCTAATCATTGACAACCACTGTCAAAAATTGGATGGTCTGGTATGGTATGCGTTTACAGCTTAGAGTTTACGGTGCTCCAATAACATCTGTGGCTTTTCGCTCAGTGCATGAAACTCACCTCATATCTGGTTGGATGTTTTCTCGAGTTTCTGGGAAAATTCAGAAACTCTTCTCCTGGGTGGGGATAAGATCTGAAATGTTCACCCTGGTGCAAGTGCAAACAATAGTGGATGTTAAAATCAAACCTTTGATTCCCAAAACACAATCTACACAGGATACACAGGACATTACATTATTAAGTTGTATTTGTGGTGACTATGAAGTATTTTATTGACATGTTTGGTTTGGGTTATGTTATGAGAAAAATACTTTTTAACCGCTCTATATGGCACAGTGACTCACTTAATTTGATTTTCTGCAGCATTACTTACCTTGACCTGCGAATTGAGCATACGTAGCTCCAACTCATTGTTGTGCTGATGACCGCCCACTTTACAGATTCCAAAGAGGCCTGACTTGATGCGCCGGACCAGGTAGTAAAAGGATTTAGGGCTAGGGACCAGGTTAAAGGGTGCGGGTAAAGTGCGACCCTCGTCAAAGTAGGACAGCCACAGCTTGGCACGAGCAAACTTCCATTCCACATCAGCGTCCTCCTGCAGAAACAGAGTGTGTTTGGAATGACATAGTTGGGTTAGGGGTGGAAAAAATCTATTGTATTCGGGCAAGAGGTTTCTTAATGTTCACACTGACATGCGAAACTACTTGCACCCGGGACATGTTCAACAGGTCCAGTGTATTTGAAATGTCACTGAACTTTCAAATCCTTTCAAGAATAATCCAATTTCTGTTTTCTCTCTATTCACCCATTTATTTTCTGCCGCGTTTGGAATCGAGCACCAGAACCCTGGTTACCCCTCCCCCAACAAGACATATCTTTTCCTCCTGAGGCATTATCACAGGTCTTCTCTTGTATGTCCTTCCAATTGAACATGAACACAAGTTATTCCAAAGTAAGAGCGTTATAAATATAAGCAGGTGCTCATACAAATAAACAGATCAGGATTCATGGAAATGAGTTGTCGTCAAACTACATCTGTCAGTGTGGGCCACGCGGTCTCATCATGCCAACATCTGTTCTTATCATGCCAAAATCTGTTCATCTGAGGCATTGCCCCAGATGAAAAAAAAAACACATTTTCATCATGGTTTCAGGGTATAAATACTGTCCAGAAAGAGAGGATCACAGTTTGAGTCCCACAGCTCACAAAGGTAATTGCAACA
Organism: Hippocampus bargibanti; assembly: GCF_051943395.1. Taxonomy (NCBI): domain Eukaryota; kingdom Metazoa; phylum Chordata; class Actinopteri; order Syngnathiformes; family Syngnathidae; genus Hippocampus; species Hippocampus bargibanti. The sequence continues at coordinate 9,012,001 of NC_142735.1, forward strand.
AGTAGCAGTAGTCATCATTTGTGCGCCCCATCCTTTGGATATATTTGCTTGCAGGCCTGCGTATGTCACCTGCCTGCATGTGGAGTGCAAGAAAAAAATAAAGAAAAGTGACAATAAAATGTTCCTTTCAGGCATAATGTGGCATTTCGTTAAAATCAAGACCAAACTCATTTTTAGTGAATAAAGTTACTGGTATGTCGGGCTTATAATTTCTGTATATTATATAACACAATACTATGTGATAAGATAAGGTGGGATGAGATAAGAAAGTCTTTAATAGTCCCACAATCGGGAAATTTGACAATGACCATGAATGCAATCCCTTGCATGTTGAATGCAGTTCTATTGCATTTCAAGAAGACGATCCTTTGAGGACAATGAAATCAAACTCAGGAAGAGAGGAACATAAAACAGTTTTAAAGGAAAGCTTCTCTGGAAAAGCTCGAAATGTTGTTCCTGTATCAACAAACAATGATGTGACAACCCCCCAAAATTGTCTGTTTTGTCTGTTTAATGAGCTATTTTGCACCGAGGTGAGTGAACACACGAGTCCGTATGCAGTGGTTTTTCATGAGCCACGCCTGGGAAAAACAACACCACCACCATATTGTGACAGACTCATTAGAGTTTTAAATAACAATATTCCACTCCTAAAAAAGAAGACCCAAAGAATCCTTTTGGATCAAAAGTGAAATATCTTCAGCAATCAAGTCCAGTTGCGTCAATTGACCTTTTGGGGATTAACAGAAACAGTAATGGTAATATCCCACTTTGCTGGCTTCTGCATAAAAAGAATGGGAAAATAAGTGCTGAATCTTCAGTTTTCACCCTGATGTGATAATGTTGTGGTATCTGTGCAAAAGAATTTGATGGTGATCACTACAATAGTTACACTTTGGTGAAATGATAGAGCAGAAAGATCTCAATTTTATAATTTCATGTTGGAACTCAAAAATGAGAACCAAGCCACATAAACTGGTGAAGAGAAAAGTGTGTTGAGTGTGAATCATCACACCCCTTTCCATTCTGGCATTAGCATCATTGTGGTTACTACTTCCATAGAAGGAAACATCTCCGTCTGCTCCATTCAGTGGCAGTGTTTTTACAGTGTAAAGCAGTCTAAACTTTAAATAATTCCAGACGAAGAACACTCCATCTCTCCTCCAAAAATGTTATTTCTCATAATTTTCACAGAAACATGGTCATGTCAAAGCGAACACTTACCTCGATCTCCTGGTATGAACTGTTGATCATGGCAATGAGCATGTTGAGAAGGACGACCACCATAGTGACGTTGTAGACCCCGTACAGGACGTAACCAATGTTCTCGATGAACTTATGGTCATACTTCAACACCACTGAAATCACTTCTGACAGGCCAAAGATGGACCAGAAAAGAGTCTTAAAACTCTCCTCCACTCTGTAATTATAGAAATGAAAGTGCTAAGAAAACAGGGATGTGAACCATACAAAGCAAGCAATATTTACCTTTAGTTGTGCTGAAAGGAAAAGAAGAAGTTGTGTTTTTCCCAAGTGAAAAATCATGCTTTGTTGCTTGGAAAGGTTATTCTCAACAACACTGTGGTTACAAACTCACTTGTTCTTCATATAATTGGCTTTTTATCCTCTCACAGTTTCACCTCCCTCCATCCCCCAACACGAAAATATGGAGAGAATATCTGGGTCTAAATAGAATTCAACACTGAACCGCATCTTGCCATTGAAGACTTTGATGGCTACAGTTCAAAGTCGTCCATCATGTTGTGCTAACATTTCCAAGTTAGTGCATTCAAAATCTTCTCACTCTCCCACAGGTGTTTCAGATTCTTTGTGATCAATATGAGATGAGAAGTAATGGAGGAGCTAACCATTGAAAACAAAATAATAACATAAAAAGATTTTGCTTTACAAACCATATTTAAGGGAAACATGAGTACTGGGGTTGTTGTAAGAGACAATTTTTCTTACTTAGAGGATGTTCGGATCAATATAACTGCTATGGTTGGTCCATTTTTAAGCAAACACCCTTCATTAACATTAACCAAATGTGTCAGTTTGTACACACGGCGAGAACGGAGAAGCAGGAATTGTGTCATTTACATGTAGGTTATCTTAATATGTTTTTGCAAGTACTGCTAGAATCAGAATCAGCAAATTTCCCCATTGCGGGACGAATAAAGGTATTCTGATTCTGATTCTGCTAGGAAACAACTGAGTGTGGCTTGGTAGGACGCTGTCTGGTTAGATAGCTTGAGGCAGGTGGAGGTAAAGGCCGGAGCATCTGTCAGCTCCCCCGCATAAGGCTCTGTGGGTATCTTCCAAATCGACTTGGTTCAAACAAACAGTTTTAATGGCTTACAGAGAGCCAGATGAAGGCATGTTGGGGGCTGGGGGGTCTTTTCAAGTTGGAGGGAGGAACACACAGTCTGACTTTTCTTTTTCACAATGTTCTTAAAAAAATAACGACATCAACTTTCTGGGAAAATGCAAATCAAACTTGTTACACTTCTATGCGCAAATATTTTTTTTTCGAATGCGTATGCACATAATCAGAAGAGACAAGTTCAAAGGACATTCAAGCAAAAATCACCAAATTGCACTAGTTTGTGTTGGATCAATACCATCAAGAGCTGTACAATCACCACAAGAGTTGTGTCATATGGTGTACACTCTTCTTCATGATGTCGCACTAGAATAACTCCCTCCTGTCTATTATGTATTTTTTTAACTCACACTTTTCATCAATTGTGAAAGCCTTCAAGTGGCCTTTATTAAATACTACAAGACATAACATATTCATGTCAGCATGATTCAGTTAGCAGGCTCAAGCTTCAGTCCCAGAACAGGATAAGCAGCAGAAAATGTTGGCACAAACATCACTCGGTCACAGAAGTAATGTCCATGGTGGGAAGCTTGACAAATTTCCATCCCTCCGTTTTCTACATCACTTGTGAGCTGGTACCCAACTGTGCTGACATTAGCTGAGAGAAAGGGTACATCCTGGAGTATCAATCTCATGCCATGTATAAAGAAACAAATCACATTTTAACCACAAATGCTTTGGGTCCTTATTCAAATTGCCTTTCAAAGCATCTTATGCAGAAATGATGATGACAACTCTAGTCGCTGATGGTGTAATGGTACCCTTACATGATTTGTGAGCAGGCAGCGTGGGATCGCTGCTCACTCAGTCATGATGTGGATAGGGGTTTTAATGGTTGTTTGTTTTTATATGCACCCTGTGACTAATTGGCGACCAGTTCATGGTGTGGTCTGCCATCTGCCCAAAGTCAGCTGGAATAGGCGCCGGCATTGCCTGTGGCAAAAGCTACACTAATACAATGTCAAATTGAATAATCAAGAAAAAAAATGCATTAACACTTTTCTATATGATGTTCATTCATCAGCAAAGTAACAGTTCTACCCAAACCATACACAACAAGACTAAGATGTCTATGATTGAAAAAAAAATGGCATCTGCCTCACCTGTTCCCTGAACATAGCTGCATCTAAACATCTCCAGCATAATATGCAACATCATAAAATGACATAAGGTACTTCAGTCCCTGTCAACAACAGCAGTTCTTCTCACCTTATATTTTATCTTTTGGCTGCAATGATGCATTTTGTAAACCTCTGAAAGGCTTCCTCGCTATTCCTACATACACACACTCAACAGGCTGTCATGAGGACAGCTGAGCAAGGTGATTTTCCTGGACTTATTCTTGAAAGCCTGTTATTTTGAGCCTTTCACGTTTGAAATAACGTCTCATCTCTTATCTGCACTCTCTTCTTACAATGCGCCATTCTCCCTCACTTTAAAATGTGACACGTTGAAACACAAAGGGTAATTGCGGAGTCTTGATGATGCGTTGTGACAATTACGCTTTAAACAAAATTATACTCCATCCCATCTGTATGAAACACATTTCACATTTGGTGTTCCCATCAAATAAACACAAAGAATTGCGGCACAGAAGTAATGGTGATGAGCTAAGGCTCCGGGCTATATAATCATGTGTCTGAAAATTCAAGATTTCCCAGGGATGAATGTACTATGTATGGGCAATTATACAAATATGCACCCACTGAAAACTGTTTGTTCAGCTGAACAGATAGTATATTAAAGTCCATAAAGAAAGGCAACGTCTCCAAGCTCGACCTCACAATGTGCACTTAAACTGATATAATACTATGAACGATTAAGCGTTGTCCCATGTACTCTGGCCGATTTACAGTCTTTGCCTGATTTGTCATTGTCACGAGAGTCCGTGTGAGTCATCTTTGGAATTGTTATTCAGAGAATATCCAATGTTTTAGGGCACGCCCCACATTAACCTAATTCTACTCTGTTGCTGTGACTTGGTCCAATTTTTGTCAACAATCACCTACCACTGGACAATAAGCTTTTGTTGGGCAAGTAAACACATGTGTAATTCATAGATAAGATACTCAACACATAAGTGGTATTACATTCTGAAAAATGTCTATAATTCTAAATTGAAGATGTCTTGCAATGGTTCTGTTTAGAATTACATCAACGATGAGCTGGATTACCAGTACAACAAATGCACGTCACAAACAGGCATTCAGAGAGTAGAACCAGGAGATAAGGCAAAAGATAAAAAATTCAATAAACAGAGTACAGTTTTTGTGTTTTACAACACCACCTAACCATAATTATAGTTTCATTGGCAGCTAAAAATATACACGAGCGACATACGTAGAATTTGTGACATTACAATGAATGGGACTGAGTTCGTCTGTCAATATGTGCCCACATATGTATCTTGATTCTCGACAATGTCCTCTTTCTGGAGCATCCAGCATCTTCCTTGATTGTCACTCCACCTTTTTATGGACAATTCAAATAATCTGATATACAGCACAGATTCTGAAGAGCCTCAGACAATAGACAGGCTGACACAGTTCACATCTCATGGAATATTTGTGCAAAATCTCTTAACATGTGGGGGTGATGGCTACTGGGCCAGCTGTCATAATTTTGCAGTGTTCGGGTGAGTGCTGGATTTGTAGAGTTGGATTCATTGCACATTGCGCAGCGCATTTGTGGAGTCAACAAGCTTTGTATGTGACAATAAAACCCGGCGTTCCTGACGGCCGAAATTCATTCCATCCATCCATCCCTTTTCTGAGCCGCTTTATCCTCACAAGGGTAGCAGGGCAGGCTAGAGCCTATATCAGGGGCACTAGGCGGGGGACACCCTGAACCGTATGGCATCTTATCACAAGACACACAGAGACGAACAGCCATCTGCACTCACACTCACACCCAGAGCTGGAATCGAAACCGATATCTCTGCACTGTGAGGTCGATGCGATTACCACTCGACACCGGGCCACCTGGGCAGGATGCTTGTGGTTGGGCGGGGCGCAGGTAGGAGGGGGGCATATACGCGTCTATGCGCCACATTATACGGCCTGTTGATAAATGTCATTCTTAATAATAGATAATAGCACATCCATCTCTGTCGCCAGAGGCTAACTTCCCCTGCTGATTTTTGATGCTTGGACAATGTTGTCATGATAACACACACACGAGCACACACACAGACACACGCACACACGCGCACACACACACACACAGTGACCACATTGAACGTATGCAGCAGAGATCAGAGTGCTAATGTTCTACGCAGAGCCGTGATTGTGTGAGTCACCTTCACTCTACAGGAGCTGTTCCATAATCATTGACAGGGCCAAATCAACCCGGTCCCCCTCAAAGACATGTTTCTTGTGCTGCTTCATCTTTACTGTCTCTGCACTGCCTCCATTGTCTTTGCTCTCTTGTCACTCTCTCTTTTATTTGCTCGCTCTACCAGTGCTTCTTCATTGTAATCCCATTGCTATTGCCTTTATATCTGTCTTCTAATCGACACTCACTCCATTGTGCTTCCCGCCAGCTTTTTGCCATTATGCCACCCCTCATCTATTCCTTTGAATTATAGATATATTTTTTATCTCCCAACACACACAGCTCATACACCCCTCCTGCTTTTGTGACCGACAGGGACATTCACACATATAGCTCACAGTTAATGTAAAAGTAGACTTTGAACAAGGATTGTTCATCGCAGGTCTTTAATTTCTGCTCTTTGACCCTTTTCAAATATGATCTTATATAGATATACATACAGTAATATTGAATGTGTCTTTTCTGATAGTGACTGACAATCTCTTCTGGCTGAGAGAGAAATATAGACGAATAGTTATATATATTTTATTATGAATATTATATATATTTGTTGGTGCCACGGTGAAAGTAGAGGTGGCAGCCATGTAGCATTTCTTTGTGTAATGATATGAGCAAATCATATTTGCTTTTTGACTAGCAATGCCTGGCTATAGACCAAACAGAGCATGCGCTGCAGCGAGTCAGTCATACGAGAGTGTATGAGAAGCACCCAAGTCAATTGCTTTCTCCCTCCGACAAAGACGGCAGTCCGAATAAAGAACCTCAACTCTATCCAGAAATTGTATCATTTAGCGAACCCGCTTACACAAAGCAACACACTTTGAAGGAAATTATGGAACCTGGTTTTGAAGTGTGTTTATATTTGCATACCATACAATGATTTGACTGTGTTTTGGTTTTGTAATTCCATAAGAGACAAAAAATATGTTGTTGTGGTTTTAGTTTCGAGCATGTGAACAGATTCCTGTTGTTGATTAAATAAGAACTGGGCAACACTCGTACAGCCACTTCTCCCACAGGGGCACTTTAACTAAGGTGCCTGGTTAAAACAAATAGTGGAACATACAGTTTAAATGCTAGAGGGATAAGCTATATGCTGTTCATACAGATGCAAATGACAGAGCCACCAGAGCAGTTTCACTATTTTGTTCAAGACAACTGGGAATGTTTGAAGGGAACGAAGGCTTTGCCAATTATTAGCTGGCCACTCGACCACCTGAGCCGTAGCTGCTGCAAATTAATTTTAGAGTGACGCGTGAACATAGTTTACAGTGATGTTTTTTTCAACTACAGTATCGACAGGTCTTTCTCACTTCAATGATTGTCAAGGCAAACACGGCATGTTGGATCTTATCCAAGCTGTCTTCGGGCACACAAGGCGGTCGCCAGCCAATCGCTGAGATCAACATTACAAGTTCCCAAATTCCCATTGTCCAAAGTTGCAGTACCATGCATTTGTTCTTAATTTTCCTGATGAAAAGCTACATCCATATGTTGGTTCCACTTTCAAGTCATTCTGCAAATTACAGCATTCCAAAATCACATGTAGAAAATAAACAACACATTTTCAGAAAGCTGTCATTGTACCTATATGTGTGCATCATGGCCACTTTAGAATAAGACTTTAGCATTTCAGCACAAAAGAAGTCTAAGATGGCGCCCAAGTAGGCAGCCGTCAGCAAGTGCTCTCCCGAGCCTTGCTTGTTTTGTTGTTTTTCTATTGTTTTTGTGTTTTCTTTTGTCACTATGAGTTCTTGTGAAACGGATACAGATTGTTTATCAGCATTTTTGGCCAATAAATTTATCAAGGAGGAGACTGCTGAGTGGTTGCACCTTTTCGGCAGCATGAATATGTCAGCACTATTTTTGATTTGGGAGGAATGTCAGTGCCGTTTGTTTGTCATCGCTGGACAGCTCTGAGACGACTGTGCTTTTTGCACCTGTAATGGGCAGCATTTTAACAGCCCGCTTTGTTCAGCGGAAAGGTCGGTGCTGTTGGACAGTCTGCGACTGCATGGTTGCATGGTTTGAGGAGCCTGCAGTGAGAGGAAATGAGCGTCAGCGCAGAGCGGCAATGCAAATGTGGCACTGTCGCGGCTTGGAATAAAAGCGGATTTACGTGGGGCAGAAGACGTGAGACAATCTCCTTTAATAATAATAATAATAATAATAATAATAATAATAATAATAATAATAAATTATGTTTTAAGCGCCTTTCAAAGCTCTCAAGGACACTTTAAAGTCACAGACAAACATAGTACACCTTTGTGTTTGCTTTCGACATTTAGCTTATAACAGACGTGCACATTCCACTATTATGTCCCTGATCCACTGGTGAAAAGGATGCTTTGATCCTCTCCTATTTCATCTAGAACTGCTTCATGCAACAAAGAAGGTGCAGAAAGTGCTTAAGATTGAATGAGTGTCTGTGTCTTTTGTGTTGTGTCACATTATTTGCTAATTCGTTTTTCTTTTTGTTTTTCGATTTTAAGTTAGCACCGCATTACAGCATCTCCTGTATTTGTTTTTCTACTTCTTCCTTTCCTTTCACTTTCATCACTTTATTGCTGCTAAATGTACATCTCTCCACAAAGGCTAATACAATCCAATCCATTTCATTATTCTGCAACGTTTGCATGATAACTGAGTGATTCTGATGAGGACAGCAAAGGCTCTTTTGAGTCATCAATCCAACAACAGAGATGGTGGGTAATTTGTAGAAGTGTAGAGGTTCTCCAATAGAGTAGCACCATATTAAATTTAATGTTTGTTTCTCATATTTTTGGTTATTCAGCTACATGACAGTGGTTCTAGTGAGTGTGGTGAGGCATTTTCATAGAAAATTCATTACAAATTCATAAGAAACCAGGATGTTTTCTGTTGTTTTCTCATCATGTTTTTTAAAGGTCTATTTTGCCTTCTCACCATTGGGTCTCCTCCTTTTTATTTATTTATTTAGTTATTTGTTATTTTTCGGCTTGTGGAAGCTGAGTGTGACTTCTCTCCGAGCTAATAAAATTTCCACTTTCGCTGCGCACTCCCAGCTATCATCTGATCCTCTGATTCTCTCACCAGGATTACCCTTACACTCCAACTCAGCCAGCCTCACCGTCAAGCTAGACATTCTGTCACGCTTCCTTTCTTTTATCTTCTTTATGGTGTCCCTTTTTGTTACTTGTCACATTGACTTTCAATTCTGGCCTTCACTCCTGCAGTTCTTTTCAGTCCTTTACATTCCCTCTACCATGTACTTATTTAACATTTGATGACATTTTGTTACAATTCTTTGTATGTCGATCACAGTTCAGTCCAACAAAAAGAGACACTTTAAATAAAGAGTCCATATTCCCGTCACGATCATAAGCTAAATTTAGGTTCTCATGACCAATCTGTTATTATAGCAATCGCATGTGGGCAAAATCTGCGTGTCAATACTTCTGTGTGCTGCACAGTCAACTTGACCTTCTCTCATCTTCTGTCATTCTCCCCACTCATTTTCCCCTCCTTTTGTTTTTGCATCCTGGCGGCTCTCCCACATTTTTTGCCTGAATAAACTGCAGAGCCCCAAATGCCCTTCGCTCTGGATCTGCATCGTCTCTGTGGTTCTCTTTCCATCCTCTATTCCCTCCATCTCCTATTGTCAGCTTCCTCTTTCATGCAGTGCAGACTTTATCCCCTTTTGTTTGTGGCACTGAAATCTCCCTCAGTTGCAATTTATTTATTTTATTCCATTTTGTCACTTTAATTCAGGTGTATTTTTCCATTTGCTTGTTTTGATCAATAATAATTTTGTCTTTTCTTTCTTCGACTCAATTACTGCTCTGGGGAGTGCGTTACAAACAATTGATGAAACAGAGATTCATAAATTGCTATATGGGCATATGTGAAAATCCCCAAGTTCAATATTCAAGTTGTGTGTAATGTTCAAGGTTTAATCATGTATCTGATACCTGTTTTCCTCCATTTCAGGTTATTTAGTTACTCATGTATTTATTTATTTGTTTATCTATGTATTTATTTATTTATTTATTTATTTTTAATCTGCATACTGTGCTTACACTCATATTCAATACCAAAATATAATGTTTGAGATGGTACTATGGTATAAAGTTTCAGAACCACTGAAGTAGAACATCGAGACATGCAGGTCATTTCCCCTCACCAGTCCTGGCCAAATATGAATCCTGATAACTGTGAGCATGTGTGTGGGTGTCTGTGTGTGTGGGAGAGTGTATGCAAGTGTTTTATTTAAATTGTACAGCCATAATTGTTTGAACACCTGTTAAATTATGCAGAACACAGGCATTATGCAGTGTGTATCTTTGTGGATTTGTACATATGGGGATACTCACACAACAATAGGCTCATGGAGGAGCGGAATAGGAACTAACCATCACATATGGCTCAAAAGGAGCATTTGACACTGCTCGCCATACAATTCCAAAAACAAATGAAATCTCACACAACTCTGATGTACAGTCCAGAGAATAGTCAAACCACATCTTATATATATATATATATATATATATATATATTGCCAAACGATCGTTCGTTTGGCAATTTGCATACTCGGCACGGCAGTCAATCAGAAGCCTGTTTCGTCCTTTGGAATATACCTTGAGTGTAAAGTGTACTTGAGAGTTATGAAAGGCGCTTAGTTGCTTGTAGCAGACAACGCAACGCAAACATTGCGACGACAAACGACAACTGGGGCAAAATCTTAAGCAAGGAATATTTACCATAAATTAAGCAAGGGAGCATTTGTGGTAGATAATTCCTTAATTTAAAAATATCCTTTATACTTCGCAACAATGGGTTATTTTTTGCGATTAGTCATCTTATTGTGTTTCAAGCTGTGAAAAATGGGGCAAATAACTTCACGGCCGGGCAGGCAACTTTTCAGAGTTGTCTGCCCGGGTGTCCACTCACTTTTTGTCATGAGTTTCAGACACTGATATAATGAAGAACCATTGTACAAACATTGAAACAAGGAGCTTTTAAAGTATAGTAGCACTGGAGAAAAAAAAGGAATGATGCTTGACGAAAAAAAACCCAACTTTTTTTGCTGATAGGATGTATAATTTGATCTGACAAATGCACTCTTGAAAATTCAGACTTTACAATAATCATCGTCATTGTAACATAATCAAAATCAGGGTTATTTAGTCCTTACAACAGCTCTGTTATTATTTTTATGTTTTTTGTTTGATCTAATTGGTACTTTTTCTCGTTTTTTTTGTCATTCATTGTTTATTGAATGTCACATGTGTGACGGGTGTCACAACAGTGACTGTCTTCATCCCCACGATGCTGCCGTATTAATGAAGACGAGACGCGTGGATGTGTCTTTTTATTTCTTTTATTTCTGCAACACTGCAACACAGTATGGCAGAAGGGATGGGTGAAGTCGCATGGGTTTCGTCTTGTGATTAACCTGAATCTCCTCGAGATTGTTCTCAAATGCAAAACATTGTAGATAACAAAACAGAATTAACAACGTGTGATCGTATAGTGGTTATTTACAGAAAAAGAGAATACAACACAAGTTCACTGTTATTTACAAGATGTCCCTGAACGCATCATGGGCGGAGACTCGGCAGAACACGCGGTGCGCTTGTAATGGCTGGCGCACAGTTCAACCAGCCACGGACACTCACGGGCAAATGAGACACGACACAAGAAACTAAATATTGTTCAATAAAACGAAATGAAACAATTATTACCTGCAACACAGTATGGCAGAAGGGATGGGTGAAGTCGCATGGGTTTCGTCTTGTGATTAACTGCGATAGAAAAGCGCATATTCCTAAATTCCACTCGACAAAACGTGAAGTAAATAATGACACAAAAAGTAATCTGGACTCGAAATGAATAAGGGAACTAATTAGATAACACTAGACAGTACAAAAGGGGAAACAAAATAAGATATTGTCATGAAAATGCGCGTTAATCAAGACCAACAGAAAATTGCGACTCACCCTGAATCTCCTCGAGATTGTTCTGGAAACTATGGGCGGGACATAGTGCCACACTGTGCGCCGTTGCGTCACTTCCTTCATAATTTAATAACCTAAGTGTACAACTCCGTTACATACACCCCCCTTAAATTATGCAGAAGTGAGGCAACATACACACGGAAGACAACAGAAAGACCAACAGGCACAATAGACAAGGTTATCGGGCAAGGATGTACAAGAATGCTGTCTAATTATGTCACTCATCTGACCAACTACGTCAGGTGACTGGAGTAAGGGATCTGTCGCCGGTGTGTCAGGGTCTGTGTGCTCGTCGGAGATGCACTGTACTGGGTCTGGGAAGGAACTCTGTCCCCACTAACATAAGTGGCCTCAGCTCGCACCTGCCCATTCCCCTCTGTACAAACTACATCACCCTGCATAGCACTACATAACTGTGACAGACTGGAGAAAGGTATCTGTTGCTGGTGTATCAGTTGTCTGTGCGCTCGTCGTAGATGCACTGCACTGGGTCTGGGAAGGAACTCTGTCCCCACTAACATAAGTGGCCTCAGATTGAACCTGCCCATTCCCCTCTGTACAACCTACACCACTCTGGATTACACTACACAACTGTTACACGGTTGGGAAGCCTCTACCTCTACCAACACACTCATTCAAAGGTGTGCTACTTATTACTTGTAAGGAGCTCATTCTTAGACTTAACACATGAAAACACGTACATGAAAAAAAACACTAATTGCAAAACAGCAGGTCAGACAATCAACACACAATTTAAAGAACGGGGTCGACACACCGTCCACCGAGTGATGGGATTGCACAGCGTCTTCATTGTGCAGCATCGCGGTCCCGGTCCGAAGTGGAGAGTCACTTGTGATCCGGGTCACGGCACCAATGTGACGGGTGTCACAACAGTGACTGTCTTCATCCCCACGATGCTGCCGTATTAATGAAGACGAGACGCGTGGATGTGTCTTTTTATTTCTTTTATTTCTGCAACACTGCAACACAGTATGGCAGAAGGGATGGGTGAAGTCGCATGGGTTTCGTCTTGTGATTAACCTGAATCTCCTCGAGATTGTTCTCAAATGCAAAACATTGTAGATAACAAAACAGAATTAACAACGTGTGATCGTATAGTGGTTATTTACAGAAAAAGAGAATACAACACAAGTTCACTGTTATTTACAAGATGTCCCTGAACGCATCATGGGCGGAGACTCGGCAGAACACGCGGTGCGCTTGTAATGGCTGGCGCACAGTTCAACCAGCCACGGACACTCACGGGCAAATGAGACACGACACAAGAAACTAAATATTGTTCAATAAAACGAAATGAAACAATTATTACCTGCAACACAGTATGGCAGAAGGGATGGGTGAAGTCGCATGGGTTTCGTCTTGTGATTAACTGCGATAGAAAAGCGCATATTCCTAAATTCCACTCGACAAAACGTGAAGTAAATAATGACACAAAAAGTAATCTGGACTCGAAATGAATAAGGGAACTAATTAGATAACACTAGACAGTACAAAAGGGGAAACAAAATAAGATATTGTCATGAAAATGCGCGTTAATCAAGACCAACAGAAAATTGCGACTCACCCTGAATCTCCTCGAGATTGTTCTGGAAACTATGGGCGGGACATAGTGCCACACTGTGCGCCGTTGCGTCACTCCCTTCATAATTTAATAACCTAAGTGTACAACTCCGTTACACATGGAACCATCGTGGAATGCTTTTTTGAGCATTTGACCATGACATTCATTGGAGGAAAGAATCAGTGCTTGCTGATCATACAGAGAATCCTAAAAATGAGAGCGCAGAAGGCTGGCACACTAAACATTATTCACATTGAGTGACATCACGTGTAGTGAGAGGATGCTAATAATGCCACACCTATTCCAAAACTAACATAGACCATCCAGACTAAGGTTTACCAGCCCAAATGGCCCCTCCTGAGGTATCATTAACACCTCTACCTGGGTTTCTTGACATCTTGTTGCTTCAGAGCATCATTTTAAATCTCACACATTTGCCCCTAATGAAGACAGGCCGTCAAGAAGAAAGGGGCTACTATTTTGGTCAAAGCTAATGGACCATTAGAGGTTACACCGTCTGCCCTACAGCCAGGAGATTTAGGTTGTTGGATCACCTCACCATTAAAACACAAATTATATGCTAGAGCACTGCCTTGAGATTGAGTTTAATTGACTTTATTATTATCGTAATAGTAATGTGCAATGGGTTCCTGATTCATGTAGGAAGAGAACATTATTACATTGTTACCTTTTGTGAAATTTGAAATAAACATCGCAAATTGGAAAAATAGATAACTTTTTTTTAAAGAAGGCATCATACCTATTACGATTTTTGCGTTGATCCTCATTTTATCGTAAACGTCAGGGTTGTCAAACTCGGGTCCTGGAAGGCCGCTGTCCTGCCTATTTTCCAAATCTCCCTGTTGTAACTGTTTGAAATCAGGTTCAATGCCAGGCTTCCTCAGAGCGTGCTGACGATCTGGTCATATGTGTAGGCCAGCTTGGGGGAATCCTGAGAGAGAGATTCCTGACACCAAAAGCCAGGCTGACCCCTAGTGGGAAAAGTAACAACCGCAAAGTGTATCCTGTTGAACTGAATGAATTACGCATATTTGTTACCCCATCTGCATTTCACAGAAAACTTAAGGCAATTGAAAGTGAAAGTGAATCAGAACAATTTTTTGCTTATTGGATGGTTGGGGCACTATTATTTTTCTTGCAACTCAAAATACTCGGTTAACTTAGTTGAAACTACCGAAAGTACTTGACTGGCACTTGAATAATGAGCGTTTTTTTTATTCCCAAAGTTGAAACAGCTCCCAAAAAAATTAATGAATCAAATATTAAGTAAATCAGCATTGGAATACTTCCCAACCATCTGTCTCCTTTCCTTGAGGGTGACCCACTCTATTGCAGCCGGTGTCTGTTTGCTCATCTCATAGCCTGGATGTTTGGCTCTGTTTGAGCAGCCAAGCAGAACTTACCACCTCTAAGATTCTTTTGCAGCAGCTCAGCGGAGCACCTGCTCTATATGCACAGCACAGAAAAGTGGAGCCCTTGCTAGGCAGGTCCAAAACGACACCGTTTATCCCTATAAGGATTTTGCTAGGAGTGTTTGAAGATACCGCCATGAGCGGAAAACAAATGCTATAGATATCCACAAAGAAGACAGATGCTAAAACCTGACAGCAATTTTGAAAACATTATCATAAAAAACAAAGTGTCAAAATTACCCATCTCGCATCAAACTGATGCACATGTTCACATTTCCTCATTGATCCTTGGCAGTTGTGAGAGCCAAAAAGAGTAATTTATGCAAATGATGAACAGCATTATCAGATTGAATCTTTTCAAAAAAATACAATTTGAAAGATTGAATTTTCAGACTAACGATAAGCCTTATTTCCATACAATTCAAACAAATGCATGATTGAGGTTTGCATACATTATT
Source organism: Hippocampus bargibanti (assembly GCF_051943395.1). Taxonomy (NCBI): domain Eukaryota; kingdom Metazoa; phylum Chordata; class Actinopteri; order Syngnathiformes; family Syngnathidae; genus Hippocampus; species Hippocampus bargibanti. Next base: position 9,027,186 of record NC_142735.1, read on the forward strand.
ATTGCCTAAGTGTTTCATTACTTTCTTTATTAGTCAACAAGGTATTGTAAATCTAACTCTTTCATAACATCAAACAGCCTACTTCTATGGATCTGAGGATTAAACCAGTGGTGTGACAACACAGTAAACTTGTCACAGCATTCAACTAATCCTCACATTTTCAGCAAGATATAAATCATTGGTGCTAGAAGCCGCTTCATTTTGAAAGCCCTACATGCCCAAATTAATATTCTGTTTTAACCAAAAGTATAGTGACTGTGCCATTTCATGCTGCCCTTGTTTTGCGTTATTAGCTATAGCGGTGGTGTGTCTGTAGGTATTTTAACACCCACTGCCGGTCAAAGCGTGCACACCAGAATGAGTTGCACAATGCACAAAAGGTTTCATTCAGGGTCTCTAACTCAATTTGTCTTAGGGTCACTAGATATTGAGTCTGGGCTGCATAATATATTTCCCAAATTCAAGTATTCAAAAGACAACAAAAGTAATCAAATTACCCATCTTGATTAAGAACAGTTTAGAATATTATCAGTTCTTCAGAACATGAACAAGATTGGTGAGTCGATCCTCTCTCTCATCTACATGCTACTTTGCATACTAATTGGTATGTCTGGTTGATGAATGACGTCTAATTTCTTGAGCACCACAACTTTGTCTGTGACTTCAATACATGTTGTGGAGTTGTGTCCACAAAATGTCCAGGGTACCAACAGAGAAAAAAAAGGCCACTTGACCATTTGACTTTGAGGCAAAGTAGAAGGCCGCAAAAGATCGTTCTGGGTATCATACAGTAACTCGCCTCCCCGGTTGCAAGTGTGAGACCGTAGGTTTAATTATTTAAATTCATATTTTTCAACATTGTGTAATTTCTGTATATGTTTGCACAGTACAACACTGTTGTGTGCTATCTTTCCTATTAAGAAACACATTTCAAACAATCTGTTTTTTTGAGTCACTGTAACTGATTAACTCATTCACTGCCATTCACGAATTTATTCAGGAATTGAAAATATGAATATAGAGCACCATTCCCGATTTTGTTCGGGTTTTGTTTTTTTCTTGTTTGAGTGCCGATAAAGCGCTGTCATGGCCTCTGGCAATGTTTTCCCTTCCACTAGGGGGCATCATTTACCCCTTTTCCATCCTAGTGCTTTGTTCCAGCTTTAGCTGTTGTGAAAGCGCTATATAAACCATTGTATGTATTGTGTTGTATTTTGGACAGGCACCCTCATTTCAAGCTCATATAAGTCCAGACCCATGTAATTTAGGAATTAACTTTTTTTCTGATGAAAGAAGAGAGTCTAAGGTGTCTTACGCTGCATTCAATGTTTGTGTAGTCCTAAAACTCAATATTCTGTGGGTCCTGGAATTTGAGTGACAATGACAAAAAACCCTGGCAATGGAATGGACACATTTTTGCACATCTGGCAGTGAATGAGTCAATGGAACTGCAATTCTTTTACATGTATAAGAATGATTTGCAGTACAAGTGTTTGAGTGATGGAAGTGGTCAAAATGGAGAGTGTGTCACAGCTGAATAAAGAAAAAATAGCAGGTGTAACTCACGTGGTGAAGGCTGGATTGTATTTGGCTCCCAGGTAGTAAGAGTACAGGTTGAACATGCCAATCATGAAGGCCACAAACACCATGATAAAGATGACCATGAACTTGAAGATGTCCTTGACTGTGCGTCCCAGCGAGATCTGGAGTGGGCCGAAGCTTTCGTTGGCTGGAAGTATGTATGCGATGCGTGAGAAGCTCAGCACAACCGCAATGGCGTACAGACCCTCAGAGATAATCTGGGGGTCTGACGGGCGCCACTTGTTCCGAGCTGGAGAAGAAGGACAGAAAAGATAGAGTAAGATGATGTTTGAGGCTATAAACCACAGGTGCCAAATCCGGCCCGCCACATCATTTTTTTCGGCCCGCGAAAACAAATCAAACTTGTTAAATTCCATGATGATTGCTAAAATCTGAGCCAAAATTTCATATTTTTGGATGTCAACCACAATAGAAGTCATTATTCTTGACTTCAGATTTGAAAACGAGTTATTCATTAATTTGCTGTGTGCTCTATATGTAATATTTGAAGGGATTTAAACATTCTAATGGGTTCCCCAAATTCATAACGGCCCTCGAGAGGAAACCATAACTACAATGTGGCCCGCGGCAAAAAATGACTTTGACACCCCTGCTATAAACATTTTATTTCAATGTGCTGATGTGGGGCCTTCAGATGCAAAGGCTGCGATTTTCTGCAATAAAACCATTTATGACAGTGTCAGTTACAACAGATGATTATGAATAAGAGGCATAGCTCCATTAATAGTGCAGGTGTTCCTAATATGAGGTTACAATAACAGTAGTTCTATTTCTTGCAGGGAAAAAAAACCTAACATTTTGTGTGACCTATTTTCAGGTCAAACAAGAAGCTGGACAAAGATTAAATGACCGTTATTAACTGAGGTTAAACAGAGCGAGAGGTGGCAATGGCAAACGATGGATGTTTTGTCTGTGAAGAACAAAAATAGTCTGGAGAGAATTAAGAGCAGACACACAAGCGAGAAACAATAATGGCCGTGACATAAAAAAGTAAATAAAGCAAAGAAAAACAACAGCAGGCATTCGTTAGGATGGAAAAAGATGGAACAACTACATGTGAGAATAGGTTTGTTGGCCCTCAAAAGACATATGGAGGGCAGTTAAAAATGATGATCACTACAATGAGGAAGGTAAATCATAAATCATGTGTTTCCTACGTGACTCGTTAATATGTTGTGACAGAGTCAGGCCACTAGATGACACTATCTCTTCCAATATGCAAACTGCAGCCAGTACCTTCCTGCATATTTTCCTGGACAAGTGTACTGCTCGTTTTTCTTCAAATAGAATCGGTTGATGCGTCCGTGGGATGTAAACAAATTACATGATTGTTTATTTCTGGTTGTTGGAAATATTTTCTTGCAAATGGCCTGATTTCAAGTTCTAATACATTAATTCTTCTCATTGTAAATTTGGAGCTTGTTTTTTTAATCTCATCTTTGTCTAGATTGGATTTAAATAATTGACCACTGAGGGTACCCACAGTTAGTGAGTGCTCTCCTGATATGTTTTGACTCCTTTTCTCTACCTTCAGTGCTAGTTGGTATTAGTTTAGCCCTATGCTGGAGGGTTCTGATAACTCCTAGTTTATGTTGTAAAGGGTGGTTAGAGTCAAAAAGTAAGTATTGGTCAGTGTGCGTAGCCTTCCTAAAGACTTCTGTTTTTAGCGCTCTGTCCTCTTTTATAATTACTTTACAATCCAAGAAGGCTAGTTGGTTCTCTTGAATGTCCTCACGAGTAAATTTAATGTTGAAGTCTACAGAGTTGAGATGATCTGTGAAGGATTGAATTTCTTGTTTCTTAATTATGACAAAAGTATCGTCCACATATCTAAACCAGTGTCTAGGTTTAGTCCCTGGGAAGGATGTGAGGGCCTGTTTCTCCATCTCTTCCATGTAAAGATTAGCCACTATGGGTGAAACTGGTGAGCCCATAGCACAACCATGGATTTGTTTATAAAATTTTTCCCGAAATTGAAAATACGTAGTATTAAGGCAGATTTCTAATAATTGGCAGATGTGATCCGGTTTCAGTTTGGTTCTTTCATGCAGAAAAACATCCGCCAGCAGCCTCGTCCTCACCACTGAGACTGCTGCTGGGGTTGGGACAGATGTAAAGAGAGAAGTCACATCGTATGATGCCAAAGTTTCCTCAGGTTCCAATATGAGGTCTTTGATCCTCTCTACAAACCCTGTGGTGTTCTCTACGTGGTATTCTGTGTTACCAACCAACGGAGCTAAAATAGTTTTTAAATATTTGGCTACATTGTATGTAGAGGAGTCAATGCTACAAACCCTTGACTGTGGCTGTTACATCATAATAATGACTAAAATGCATTTCATGCATGTTAAAGTTCTATTGCACGTTCATATTTTTGGACAGTAACTATAAGTGATAGAATATCAGAAGTTTGACTTGCAATTGTGAGGAGTCGAGTTATCTGTAGTAATTGTACTTTGCGTTTTGTTTTATTTGTGGGTGATGGAAAGCAATTTTTTTGGAGACGTTTTCCGTGGTATGAACTGGAAGACAAGTCAGAAGTGAGGGAAAAAGGAAGCATCAATGTATTGAAATATCCTCAATGAAAACCTGCTCCAGAGCGATCAGGACCTCAGACTACGTGGGGAAACATAACCAAAAACGACAATGACCCAAATCACACAGCCAACACAAGAATGGCACAATTTCAGTGTCACTTTGTCAATGCCCTTGAATCTGCTTAAACATTTTCAGATCTGAAGAGATCTGAAAATGACCCAAATACAAGTGAAGCAGTGACGTGCAGTCAGGGGAGGCAGGTGAGGCTGTGCCTCACCTGTCATCACGGAAACATCAAATGACAAAATAAATTAAACAGTTATATTTATTTAGTGATTTGTACGTTAACATTCTTTAACATTTAACTTCACCATTTTTTTATTTGTTTTCAAAATCGCTGAATTTTCACATTTACCGTTCAAATACTAAGTAGAGACGAGCGGTGAGGCAGCAGCCGGCTGAGCCTCACCATGGATTGCGCAATCCCGATGCTAACTGTGCTGGCTTGCACTGCAGTGAGACCGCATTGCTGTCCCTCTGCATGTCGCTATTAAAGCGTTCAAACACGTTTAGTATATGAACTAAATTTCTACAGTTTAGCTGGTGTATATAATGTACAGTCACTGTACATTATAAACACTGTACTACAGTGTTTATTTTATTTTATTTTTATCAAAACTCTGTGCATAGGTGAGGCACACAGTTCTCCTGTCTCATGACGGGGGCACTGGTGATTAGAGATTCTTCTAGCGACTCCTCGGCTGCAGAATAATAGAATTAGTGACAGCAAGCTACAGTAAACAGCAAGTTAAGTGCAACCATCCAGTCATTTTTTCGTGTTGCTTGGTCTTATTTTCAGAATGGTGGATTACATATCTAAATTGAAAGAATTTTCAATCGAAGCAGGAGATAATAATTAAAGGAAGACCAACACCGGACTGAGATTTACATTCATCCCTCACCGTTTGTGAGGGATGAATGTAAATCTCCCGTACAGCTTCTCAGCTTTTTGACCAAGAAGGATCTCATTGAAATTATTCCAGCAGTGTTCTCCATTGAGACAGAGAGACTTGAACTTAATTTATAAGTAAAGGTAACATGATAATAAAGTTTTTTAATTCTTTTTTTTCTATGCTACAGTTTGTATACAGTATATAAAGAATGCTGACATGACATTTTAAGCAAACACGTTAACTATTGCCAATTAAATGGTGAATAAGCTAGTCTGTGGAGTTCATATGTTTGTAAATCTGACTGTGATGACGTCAGTGCCTCACCAGCCATGAACCTCACCGCACGTCACTGAAGTGAAGACATGTATTTGGACAAAGAAAAACCTTACATTTTTCATCATTTCCAATTTACTTTATATTTTTCCCAAATGACTGACAAAACTTGATCCACGGGGCTTTACCAGAGATCAGCATCAAAGAAAGCTCAATTCACATTTTTTATGCTTTTGAGAGCAGTAAAGCTAACACTGTTGCGACTTCAGGTCGTTCAAAGGCTGTAAGCGGAACATTATAATCCTCATCAACCTGAAGTAGGAATGGAGAAAGCTTTATCAGTATCTGAGGCTCCCACTGAATTCAGCTTATGTTGATGCTGAGCTGCAGTGCAGATTCTTCAGCTTAGATGGCTTTTCTCAAACGGGTTGCATGTTTACATCAAATATGAATGTCAAAATCTCCATGTATGTAAATGGTAAGCAAGTTATATGTATAAGCAGCACAAGAAAAGCCCTTGGCACATTGGGAACATTTTGTTGAAAATAATGTGAGCTGATTTCTCTTTGAAAAGTGATTACCGAACAGTGAAAAGCCTACCGAATGTAAAGTAGGCGACGTCATCAGGCAACGAGGCGTTGCTGAGGTCTTCATCAGGCACATACATGTCCACATACTGCTGGGCTTTGGATGCCTTGAGGAATGCCATGAATCGCGCTGTGAAAGATGCCACGAAGATGGAGAGCATGCCAAAGTCCAGAACATTCCACAGGTGCATGATGTACTCTCTGGGCCCATCGTTCCAGATCTCCTTGCACTCGGACCAAATCATACCTGTTGATGGCATGCAGGTAGAGGGTTCTTCACATTCGATGAACACAAATATTCTCAAGCGCACATAAAAAAGAATAACATGTTAACCTCTTCACTGCCCTTCACAAATGTGTTTGGGAATTGAAAATGACGTAAAGCGCCATTCCCGAATTTTTGTTTGGCTTTGGTTATTTTAATGCTTGGGTGTCTATAAAACACTTTCCATGGGCTCTGGAAAAGTTTTTTTTCTTTTCCACAAGGGGCAGAATTTCCCTTTTTTCCATGTAAGTGCTTTGTTACATCTTCAGCTGTTGTTAAAATGTTACATATGTAACGGAGTTGTACACTTAGGTTATTAAATTATGAAGGAAGTGACGCAACGGCGCACAGTGTGGCACTATGTCCCGCCCATAGTTTCCAGAACAATCTCGAGGAGATTCAGGTTAATCACAAGACGAAACCCATGCGACTTCACCCATCCCTTCTGCCATACTGTGTTGCAGTGTTGCAGAAATAAAAGAAATAAAAAGACACATCCACGAGTCTCGTCTTCATTAATACGGCAGCATCGTGAGGATGAAGACAGTCACTGTTGTGACACCCGTCACACATAAACATGTATAAAGATGTATGTATTGCATTGTATTTTGGACAGCTGCCCTCATTTCAAGCTCATATAAATCCAGACCTATAAAAGTTAGGAAATAACTTTTTTTTCTGATGAAAGAAGAGAGTCTGAAGTTTCTTACACTGAATGGAATGTTTATATAGTCCTAAAACTCAATATTCTGTGGCACTGGAGTAGACACCTTTTTGCACAAGGTCTGGCAGTGAATGAGTTAAAATGTAAACTCATTATCGATAGACATCTTCCTAGATTTACCCACCTAAAAGTGATGCTTTGACGCCTTCAGAGCCAAAGCGTGAGCAATGGGTGCAATCTTTGCAAAGATAATGGACTTGAAAATAATCTGCTGGAACCCGATTCTACCTAAACTAATGACTATTTATTGCACTCACACATAAGCACAAAGCAAGTAATGTCATACGATACCTGTACTCCAAACTAATATATGAAACACCATAGACATTGTTAGAATTGTAATATGCAAATATGTCTCTGTCTACTGTGCAGGTAGTATATCAAATGACAAATAAACAGGTTGTGAAAGAGTCTGATAGAAATTGCATTTATTTATCGATCATCTCCATGTTTCTTTCGTTGTTCAATACCACTTCTTCATTTCCAAGGCCTTATCTGTTCTCATTATACCACATTGTAACACTTGATATGCTGAAGTTGCATTTCCATCCTGATTCTAGCCGAGACCTTGCTTCTGCCAGTTTTCTTTTGACCCTTAGAAAATAAAACGCTACTGGTGTATTCATCATGTAACTCTGGATGATATGAAAATTGGAAAGGTGCAATGCTGTCTTATCATCATGGTGCAGAAAACTTTAATATACAGATTCAATTTGAACATAAAACGGCTCAGTGGTTTCTCCTGCTGAACCATCATGGATGACTAATACCAACAGTAGCTAATTGAAAATGCAAATCATTTTGTAATTTTATTTTGTATTTATATTACCTCTAAGATGATTTAATGGGTGTGGATTTGTTTGTTGGCAAATTTTTGCTGAGAGTTTTTGATTCGTAAGGTTCGTACGGTGAACCTTACGAACGAGATACGTTCCGAGCAGTCGTTCGTAAGGTGAATTTGTTCGTAATTGCTTCAGTGCTATATTTTGTATGAAATGTATGAGGAAGTCTGGAGTGACAGAAAAGTATGTCAGAGCGGTACAAGATATGTATCATGACTGTAAGGCAGTTGTGAGGTGTGCTGTCGGAATGACAGAGAAATTCAAGGTGGAGGTGGCACTCCATCAGAGGTCAGCTCTGAGCACCTTCTTATTCACTTTGGTGATGGGCAGGCTGACAGACGATGTTAGACAAGAATCTCCTTGGACCATAATGTTTGCAGATGACATTGTGATCTGTAGCGGGACCAGGGAACAGGTGGGGGAGAAACTCGAGATGTGGAGGTATGCCCTTGAACGGAGAGGAATGAAGATCAGTCGCAGCAAGACAGAATATGTGTGTGTGTGAGAATGAGAGGGATCTAAGTACAAGAGTGATGCTACAGGGAGAAGAGATAAAGAAGGTGGAGGATTTTAAGTAAAGTACTTGGGGTCAACTATCCAGAGCAATGAAGAGTGTGGAAAAGAGGTGAAGAAGCATGTCCAGGCAGGCTGGAACGGCTGGAAAAAAATGTCAGGTGTGATAGAAGGGCTTCAGCTAGGATGAAAGGAAAGGTGTATAAAACGGTGGTGATACCAGCCATGATGTTTGGACTGGAAACAGTGCCACTGAAGAAAAGACAGGAAGCACAGCTGGAGGTACAAGAGCTGAAGATGTTGGGGTTTTCTTTGGGAGTGACCAGGTTGGATAGGATCAGGAATGCGTATATCAGAGGGACAACTCATATTAAAGGCTTTGGAGAGAAAGGCAGAGAGGCCAGGCTGAGATGGTTTGGACATGTCCAGAGGAGAGAGAGTGACTACATCGGGAGAAGGATGCTGAGCCTTGAACTGCGAGGCAGGAGACCGAGAGTGTGACGAACGCTCGAGTGCTAGGAGGCAGACCTCGAGCGACGGACTTTTGGTGTTAGGGAAGGACCCGAAATACACGGCGTTACAGGCTTGGATGGATACAGAGTCTTTACTGGAAACAGCATCAAATAATAACAAACAGGGATGAGTGAAGGAAGATAACTGAATGATAGCAGACCTGGCAACACGGAAGTGGAAATGGCAATGACCAAGAATACTCCGACGGAGACGGTAGTGAGCGCGAGACAGATATAGTCAGAAGGCACCATCAGTGAAATGACAATCAGCTGTGGGAACCCAGGTGTACGATGATTGGAGGGGCCGTCTCCCAGGATTGGCGGAGGAGGTGACAGGAGGGGCGGGGCGCGCCCCGGATGGCAACGAGATGTGACAGTGCCCCCCCCTCAAGGGACGCCTCTCGGCGGCCCCCCAGGCTTGGATGGGTGAGCCGCATGGAACGCCCGGGTGAGGGATGGGTCGAGGATCCAGGCACGTGGGACCCATTGACGTTCCTCAGGTCCATAGCCCTCCCAGTCGACCAGGTACTGCACTCCTCTGCCCCTGCGCCTGGAGTCCAGTATCTCCCGCACGGTGTAGACTGGTCCGTCGTCCAATATCCGGGGGGGAGGTGGGGGGGCGGGCGTGGGGGCTAAGGGGCTGGTCTCCACTGGCTTGAGGAGGGAAACATGAAACACGGGGTGGATCCGCATGGTGGGTGGTAGCCGGAGCCTCACCGAGACCGGGCTGAGGATGGCCTCGATGGGGAAGGGACCCGTGAAGCGTGGGCCCAGCTTGGCCGAGGACCCTGCCAGCCGAAGGTCCTTCGTGGATAGCCAGACCTCCTGCCCGACCTGGTAGCTGGGTGCTTGCCGTCGATGGCGGTCTGCCACCCGCCGGTTCCGGGATGCGGTGCGTGACAGGGCGTCCCTGGTCTCCTTCCAGACTCTGTGGGCCCGTCTGAGGTGATGATCGATAGACGGGACCTCCACCTGGCCTTCCTGTGTGGGAAATAAGGGCGGCTGATAGCCACAGGCGGACATGAATGGGGACCGACCTGTGGCTGCGGAGACCAGGGAGTTGTGGGCGTACTCCACCCAGGGTAGGTGCAGGGCCCACGCCGCCGGGTTGTGGAGGCACACGCACCGGAGGGCCGCCTCCAGGTCCTGGTTCTTCCTCTCCGTCTGTCCGTTGGTCTGGGGGTGGTACCCAGACGACAGGCTCGCCGATGCCCCTAGGGACCGACAGAAACGCTTCCATACCTTGGACACGAACTGCGGTCCCCGATCCGACACGATGTTCGTCGGAATCCCGTGGAGACGGACGACATGGTTAACCAGGAGTTGAGCCGTCTCGGTGGCGGACGGCAACCTGGTTAACGGAACGAAGTGGGCCGACTTGGAGAATCGGTCCACTACGGTGAGGACGACCGTCTTGCCACGGGAGGGGGGGAGGCCTGTCACGAAGTCGACGGAGATGTGGGACCAGGGTCTGGACGGAACCGGTAGGGGCTGGAGGAGTCCGGCCGGGGGCTGGTGGGAGGCCTTTCCACGGGCGCAGGTCGGGCAGGCCTTCACGAAGAGGGTGATGTCCCTCCTAAACCCCGGCCACCAGAACCGTTGGGCGATGAGTTGGATCGTCCTGTTGACCCCCGGGTGGCAAGCTATCTTAGATGTGTGCCCCCAGATGAGCACCTCGGTGCGTAGAGGGGGGGGGACGAACAGGCGATCCTTGGGACAGCCCCTGGGGATGGTGGTGGTTCCCTGGACTTGTTGGACTTTTCTCTCAACCTCCCACCTCAGGGCGCCCAGGATGCGCTGGGCCGGCAGGATGTTGGCGGTGGTCTCCTCCCTTTCTGCCGGCTCATGGATACGGGATAGGGCGTCAGGCTTGGTGTTCTGTGACCCTGGGCAGTAGGTGAGAGAAAAGTCAAAACGGGTGAGGAAGAGTGACCATCGGGCCTGCCGTGAGTTAAGTCTCTTGGCCGACCGGATGGCCGCCAGGTTCTTGTGATCCGTGTAGACGGTGAAGGGGTGTTTAGCTCCCTCAAGCCAGTGTCTCCATTCCTGCAGGGCCAGGACGACCGCCAGCAGTTCCCGATTGCCGACGTCGTAATTGGCTTCGGCGGGGCTGAGCCGGCGGGAGAAGAAGGCGCATGGGCGTAGCTTCTGGTCGGTGGGAGAGCGCTGGGAAAGGACGGCCCCTACTCCGGACTCGGATGCGTCAACCTCGACCGTGAACGGGAGATCCGGGTCGGGATGACGCAGAACGGGGGGGTTGGTGAAGGCACGACGGAGGCGGTTGAAAGCCCCCTCAGCATCGGGAGTCCACCTGAAAGGGAGCTTGGTGGACGTGAGGTTAGTGAGGGGGAGTGCCTTCTGACTATACCCGCGAATGAAGCGGCGGTAGAAGTTGGCAAACCCCAAAAACCGCTGAAGCTGCTTGCGCGTCTTTGGGATCGGCCATTCCACCACCGCCTTGGTTTTGGCGGGGTCGGCCCTGAGCTGCCCCTGCTCCACCACAAACCCCAGGAACGACAGAGAGCGGACATGGAAGTCACACTTCTCTGCCTTCACATAGAGCCGGTTTTGCAGGAGCCGCGCCAGGACCCGTCGGACGTGTTGCCGGTGTTCTTCTGCAGAGCGAGAAAAAATAAGAATGTCATCGAGGTAAACAAAAACAAAAACATTGAGGAAGTCCCTGAGCACATCATTAATTAAATTCTGGAATACGGCCGGCGCGTTCGTGAGCCCGAACGGCATCACCAGGTATTCAAAGTGCCCTAAAGGCGTCTTGAAGGCTGTTTTCCATTCATCCCCCTCACGGATTCGGACCAAATGGTAGGCGCTGCGAAGATCCAATTTAGAAAAAATGGTGGCGGACTGAAGGGGCGCAAAGGCCGAATCCATGAGGGGGAGAGGGTATTTGTTGCGGATGGTGATGTCGTTCAGGCCCCGGTAGTCAACGCATGGGCGCAGGGATCCGTCCTTCTTGTCGATAAAGAAAAACCCTGCGCCCAGCGGGGAACGCGACGGCCGAATGAGTCCTGCCGCTAGAGAGGAGTCTATGTAAGTGCTCAGGGCTTCCCGTTCCGGTTGTGAAATATGGTAAAGTCTGGAGTCCGGTAATGGAGCCCCTGGCTGCAAGTCTATAGCACAGTCATACGGTCGGTGGGGCGGCAGGGATTGGGCGTTGTCTTTGCTGAACACCTCCCGCAGGTCGTGGTAGCAATGTGGCACGCCTTTGAGGCAGATGGCCTCGGGCGGGCCACCGCGGGAGGGGTTACGCCCTGCCGTAGCCGACCGCAGGCAGTTAGCGTAGCAGTAGGGGCTCCAGCCCTGAATGGTGGGGCCCTCCCAAGAAATGGATGGGTCATGGGCCTTGAGCCAGGGGAGACCCAAGACCAATGGCGCGTTCCGGGAGGGCATAACAAGAAATTGGCGGTGCTCCACATGGTTGCCTGCCACTCGGAGCTTAAGTGGGGCCGTGAGGTGGGTGACCCGGGCTAATAATCGGCCATCCAGGTCGACGATCTCCTTAGGGGGAAGGAGATCTAAAAGTCGGCAGCCCATCAGGTCGGCCAGGTGGGGGTCGATAATGCACCCGTCGACCCCCGAGTCCACTAGTGCCCACACTCTTTGGGAGCTGGAGGGGCCAAATAGTTCACTCTCCAGCTCCAACCGTGTGGCTCGTGTAGTGGACTTAGCCCCCAACGGATTCCGTTTCGGCGGGGACTTACATTGGCCGTGGGTCCTAGGCTGGGGGCCTCGGGTGCGACGAGCCCTCGGGTTGGCGTGGTCGTCTCCCCCCCCTATCACCATCGGTTCGAAGAGTCCCTCCTGGGGCTGCGCGCGGTCGCTGCCGGGTGTGGTCGACCGAGGTCGGCTTCGGGGTACCTCGGGCCGTCGGTCGCTCAGCTCCTTTCGCCGCTCTCGAAGACGCTGATCCAAGCCGATGACAATCCCGACGAGGTCGTCGAAGGTGGTGCCGGCGTCGCGGGTAGCCAACTCATCCTTTAGGTCGGAATTCAAGCCGCGACGAAACACCCCCCTCAACGCTCGGTCGCCGTAGCCGCTGCCAGCGGCCTGGATCCGGAAAGCGACGGAGTATTCTGCGGCCGAACGGGCCCCTTGGACGCAGTCGAGGATTTTCCCTTCCGCCTCGACCTCCGTCACTGGATGGTGAAACACCCGGCGAATCTCGGCTACGAAGTCCGGATACGAGGCGCACAGCTCCGGTCGGGACTCTCGTACCGCCAGCACCCATGATTCGGCTTCGCCCGCGAGCAGGCTGGTGATGAAGGCTACCTTAGCCTCATCGCTAACGTAGGCGTCAGGATGTTGTTCAAACACGAGCGCACACTGCATTAGGAATTGAGCGCAGCGCTCGGTTTCGCCTGCGTAGCGTGAGGGTTGGGGTAGCGGGGGCGTGCGCCTGCCCACGGGCGGGGGGGAAGGAACAGAGAGGGTGGCGATGCACTTTTCCATCTCCTTGAGGCGTTGAGCCAGCGAGGTAGTGGCGTGGCGCATTTCCTCAATCGCCTGGGCCAGCTGGCTCGAACGCTCCGCCTCTTGTACAAGGGCGGTAACATACCTGTCAACGCCGGCGGGGTCCATGGGTGGTCGGAGTATTGTGTGACGAACGCTCGAGTGCTAGGAGGCAGACCTCGAGCGACGGACTTTTGGTGTTAGGGAAGGACCCGAAATACACGGCGTTACAGGCTTGGATGGATACAGAGTCTTTACTGGAAACAGCATCAAATAATAACAAACAGGGATGAGTGAAGGAAGATAACTGAATGATAGCAGACCTGGCAACACGGAAGTGGAAATGGCAATGACCAAGAATACTCCGACGGAGACGGTAGTGAGCGCGAGACAGATATAGTCAGAAGGCACCATCAGTGAAATGACAATCAGCTGTGGGAACCCAGGTGTACGATGATTGGAGGGGCCGTCTCCCAGGATTGGCGGAGGAGGTGACAGGAGGGGCGGGGCGCGCCCCGGATGGCAACGAGATGTGACAGTGAGGAAGACCAAAGAGGAGGTTTATGGATATTGGCAAAGAGGACGTGAAGGTCGCTGTTGTGAGAGAAGAGGATGCACAAAACAGGGTTAGATGGTGGACACCGATTCGCTGTGGCGACCCCTGAAGGGAAAAGCCAAAAGGAAAAGTAGACCATAACGTCGTAACTCGAATGTTCGTAAGTTGGGGAGCATCTGTAATGTGAAAACCTAGATGTCTTCACACTGCAAAGTGTGTCACAATTTTCGATTTCTCACAACACACAGTCACAACTGACATAAACAGGGAAGAAGAATATGTTCTTCGCTAAAACAACCTTTCAAAACGGAGAAGTAAGCATCTCATCACACTCGGTGTGGGCTCGATTTCCAGAATACACAGTGCATGTTAAATGAACATGACATGAAGGCAACTTTTAAACCTGTCACAACTCACCCAACACCCACTTCATGATCAACATCTCTGTCCAGGAAAACTGTGTGGTCTTGACTCTGAACACCTGCCGCGGGTGGTCCGTAATCGTCTCATTGGGCAGGTTTTTGACACCTTCAAAGCGGTCCGAAGCGTTGATAATCAGGAGACCCAGGAAGATGGTGAATGAGACTGCATGAGCCACAAATTTCATGAATGGACTTCGCAGGATTTGACCCAGCTGGAAGAAAAAAGGTTAAAACTTAAGGAAAATCATTGTACTATTTACCTCTCTCCAAACTGCACCCTCTGTTGCTCTAACACAACTCAACTAAACCCTTTAAGAGTAGCTCTCAAGTTCCAGAATGAGAATTCCAATTAAATGTCAGATAGGTCATAAATGTAACTTTTAAGTGAGCATTCTGAGAATCAGAATTCTGAGATAAATGTGAGAATCCTGCCAACATTTTTTTTCTTCAGTCACCCTGATCCTTTTCAATCAAGAAGAGACATATGTGTTGATCACAAACAGTATTCAGTATATTCAAACTGAAAGGAATATGCAGGAAAATGAACAAAACTGTCATGTTCTTAATTGGAACTCAGTGAAGACAGAGACCATCGAGGGAGCCGCAAATAATCAGTTATAAAAAGACCAAATTGTGCCAATTGAGTAAAAATATGCCACACGCATATGTGTGCACAGTTTCAGCGCCAGTCTTTACACCTGCTGTTTTCAATAATATCTTCCCACAGGAGATCACTACTGTCTGTCTGCGGGCACTGCAGCACATAAGGTCTCACCGTGTTTCCAATGCCATGCACATCCACCCACGCACAAATACACACACACACTTAGCAAAGTCGAAACCGCCGATAGCCGATTCTGCAAAAACCTCCTGGGAAAACATACTCTTATCACAACTCTTACTTCAACTGCTGTAATGATAATGTGGATTTATTTCACGAACAATTGTGCTAAAAGAACTACAGAAACTCATGCACTCAAATTACAGTGGGGCCTCGGTTTACAAACACCTTGCTTTTCATAATTTTCAGTTTACGAACGTTAAATTTATGAAAATTAAACGTTGGATTAAGCACTACTTTTCGGGATACACACGGAGCGCCGCCCCACCACAGTTGGCGGAGTAATCGTCGGCGGAAGAACACCAAAGCACACGACCGAACAGCGCCCCAGCCGGCCTACCTTTCCACACCCCCTTTCTCTGAGTGCTCACGTCAATCGCCTCCAGAGATTTGTTTTACTGATACTTTTGCTGTTATGGGACGAAAAAAGACCCCACCACAGGCTCGTGTTCAGCCGAAGAAGACACAAAACAAAATTACAGTTGAGAAGAAGAAGGAGATCATTGAAAAACACGAACGAGGTGTGCGTTTGTCTGACTTAGCGGCCCAGTACGGATATGCTAAATTCACCACTGCTACCATCCTTCGCAACAGAGAAGCCATCAAAGGTGCGTGTGTTACCGCTATCCGGCGACAGCGTGAATAAAGCAATTACAGTAAAGTCTCGTTATATCGATATTCAAGGGAGTCCGAAAAAATATCGATGTAACCGGGACTATCGATATATCCGACCCTGCGCGCATGTAATTTTCTCCGTGCGTGCATCGAAATAGTATCGATATAACCGGGACTATCGATATATCCGATATCGATATACTTTACTGTATATGCGAGAAAGCACGGCAAATTCACTCTGATATCATTGAAAGCAGCATGGACGAATTTGTGCCCCGAATGCATCCTTGAGAGGGAGTTTGAAGGATTTGATCCTCATGACTCTGTTGTTTTGGGTGATATTGTTTCCATTGTACAGAACGTGGGACTCAAAGTGGATGCAGATGACATCGAGGAGCTTGCTGCTGACCATAATTAGGTCCTCAACACAGAGGATTTGATTTGCCTTCTAGAGGACAAGCAGAAGCAAGCCATTCAGGAGTTGTCATCTGAAGGCGAGGAGGAGGAGATGGCTGCAGCATCAAGTGAGAGCATCACGAAACTGTTGGCTAAGTGGAATGATGTGCAGGCTTTTATTGAACAGTTCCATCCAGAAAAGACTGTGGCTATGAGAATGATCAACATCTCATCTCTCATCTCATCTCATCTCATTTTCCGTACCGCTTATTCCTCATTAGGGTCGCGGGGGTAGCTGGAGCCTATCTCAGCTGTCTTCGGGCACGAGGCGGGGGACACCCTGAATTGGTTGATTGGTTGATCAACATGGCGAATGATAATGTGATGCCTCAGTTTCGTAAGACCTTACAAGTCAGAAAGCAACAGGTGTCAATTAAGAGCCATCAATGACCATCATAAATGTAAATAAAGTGACTTTATTATACAGTGCAGTTTATTTCTTTCATTACAATACAATAGCACATTTATTATACGTAGAATAAGGTATATTGTGTGGAGTTTTAAGGCTTATTTACTTAAAAATTATATTTTATGGAGACCTGGGAATGGATTATTTTCATTTTAATGGTTTCCTATGGGAAATTCATTTTTGTGATACACACTTTTCACCTAACGCACTCTGTCTGGGAACCAATTAAGTTCGTAAGCCAAGGCCCCACTGTTTTTCAAATGATTTGTATAACAAAAAACAAAATCCATTTTAATTGATGAACTATCAAGACCAGGATTATGAACACCGCCTAATCCCTTCGCCCGGGGGCAGGGATGGCGCACGCACGCACTTACGCGCACATACATACACACACACACACACACACACACACACACACACACACACACACACACACACACACACACACACACACACACACACACACACACACACACACACACACACACACACTCACAATGCGCGGATGCACACACACATGCAAACACACGCACGTGCAGAGACGAACACACACGTGCACAACCATGCACACACGAAAATTGCATGCACGACGAGCAACAGCAACAGGTCTCTGGGTGCTTCGTAAATTTTCGGAAAAACTATCTGTCTTTTTAAAGTGACCAACTTGTGCTTGCGAAGTTCAATCCCTTTTGGAAATTCCTGGTCGTTGTTAGCATGGAGTGAGCTAAAGTGGCGCTGAAGATTTGAAGCTCTGAAATGTGCTAATGTCGCCTGACATATAAGGCAGAATGGCTTGGTATTACATTCAACAAAAAATATAAACTCTTCCACTCTGTTAAAAAAAAGTCATGTGTTCATTCTCATATTTTCATTTTGCTGTGCATTTTTGTCCTGCCATTTTGAGAGCGAACTTGACACAAATTGTTTACGACTCAAATGATTGATTTTCATCTCACGCACATGCGTGTTGACGTCACCTGGTCAGCTTGCTACGGTAATTTCACGACTGTAAGTCTTAAATGTCCTCCAAACGCCCTATGTCCGTGAAAATACGGTACATACTGAATGAATGGTGTCGCATTCCGAACGAGGCAGAAAGTAACAGACTCATCGAAACGAAGTGGGATGTTTGGATCTCCAAGCAGGCGACAGAGACAGAATATCATTGCAGGGTGTTTATTAATGTAACAAATGGCACTGGGCCAAAAACAGGTGGACCAGCGGAATCGTAACAAACAAAGTAACCGGCGGTGGTGCAGAAATAGGCACAATCCCGAAAGAAGGCAGACACTTACGAGGGACGCGAGGGGGAAAAGACTCGGACCTGATCAACACACGCACCGAAGCTGAGAAAGATAGTGCAGGATACGGGCGAGATACGAGGTGAACATCAATAATCTGGCACTAGTGAGATGACCGCGACCCGTATAAATACAATGTCTGTCGATGAGGAAGCCCCAGCTGTCAATCCGCCCGTGACAAATGGAAGCGCCAGCGCCAAACATTTTTGATGCTTGTCATGTGAAAGCCCCTGAAGAGCCGCATGAAATCGGCCAAAGAGCCGCATGAGGCTCGCGAGCCGCGGGTTGGCCAGACTTGCCCGAGGGTGTCAAACTCATTTTTTTGCCGCTGGCCACATTGTTGTTACGGTTTCTTCTAGCTTGGGTCCTGTTATGAATTTGAAGAAACCATTAGAATGTTTAATCCACTTTACATACTACAAAGAGAGAGAGCACAACAAATTAATGAACAACTAAGTTTCCAATTTCAGGTAAAAAATAATGACTGTTATTGTGGTTTATATGAGATAATTTCAAACCAGTAACGACAACTTGATTAAGATTGTGCCTGCCATGTCGGGAATTGATTCATAGATTTTCTCTCGTAGCGCCTTGGGTTTGTATCTCCAAGGAGACAAGTGTTCAAGGTACTAAACACATTTCAAAAAAGAACAACACTTCATGGCAGGAGGACAACAGAACATCTCCACACACCAGTAAAAAGCTTGCATTCGTAAAGGTGGCAGAGCAAGTGCAGAAGATGCTTCCAATATTTACCATGTTTGTCATGCTTCTGCAGGAGATGAGAATTCCCTCAACGTTTTCAACTCAATATTTACAGCTACGACTTACAACAAGCTCACCTTCAAAAATAAGTCGGCTGTGTGCCAAAGCCAATGTTGAACATGCTCTCTCAGCATTTTTTTTTCACCTTGATGAAAAAATTAATCAGTGACGTATTTGAAGCAGTTGTAAGGCTTTATCTAATCCTATTCTGCACAAGTACACCCATGCAGGGACAGTGCAGTATAAGGTAGACGATTAAAAGATGCAAATCTGAAGATTTGGATCCCAGCTCACTCATCATCGACATGGCACTTTAGATTTCAATCAAGCTAAAAGAGGCAAGAAGAGCAAGTAATAGGTGACCAGGAGAATAGATGAAACAACAAATCACCTCAAATGTTGTACTGTTCAGTCGTTTGACTCTACAGTACTGTATTTCAAATATGGTGATGAACTTTAGGAAACAATATTGCGGGACAAATTTACAATATGTTCATACCTTGCTGCATGGCATGATCCAGTAGGCAACAGCCAAGAATGGCAGTCCAATGGTGACCCCCAGCACGGTCCAGCATTTAACTCCAATGGACTGCTGCCTGAGACCAGGAAGGTTTTCATACCAAATGGTCAACAGTTGCTGTTGACAGTTCGGATGGGCGACAAACTGGTGAGAAAGGGGGACGCAGTTAAATTAATCATGACAAATAATAATGATAAGAAGTTACATAGAAATTGTGGAAAGAGAAGAGGAAAATAATGGTAACGGTAGCCTATGACATTTTCAATTTTTCTACTTGAGGTCCTTTACACAGGCATATTGGATGGTTCTACATTGCAAATTTGAAAATGTCACCCAATGTGGCTTTAGTCATCCCAAGCATGGGTGGAGTATCTACTTTGTAGTAGAAACATTGTCAATTATTTGATAGTTCCTGTGTTACTTTGTGTAAGCGGGTTCGGTAAATGATACAACTTCTGGATAGAGTTGAGGTTCTTTATTAGGACGGCTGTGTTGGTTGGAGGGAGAAGGCAATTCACATGTGTGGCTCTCGTAGGCTCTCATCAGACTGACTCGCAGCAGCGCGCATGCTCCTTTGATCTAAAGCCAGGCATCACTAGTAGAACATGCAAATACGATTTGCTCATATCATTACATCTCCCTTTCTTAATGGAATTCTTTACTTTTAACAAATGTAATGAATTTAATTATGTCAGTAATTAGCAACCTTAAACTTGAATAACGTATTTCTAAATTTTGCAACTATAAATGAAACATTCACATCATTTTTTTTTTCCACCATGATCACTTAGAAAAACATGTTAAATGGTTTCAATCAGTCTCTCAGGTGGTTTCACTTTCCTTGAGGATTTACGGATAGCATGTCCTGGATTTAGAGGTGTTACAACAGTCTCTGTTACAGTCTCTGTTCGTTGACTTGCTATGGTTGGTTCTTTGAGAAGATCTCGGCGGTTTCTTCTTAAAACAGCACCTTCCTCTGTCTGAATGTTGTATGACCTTGGTTGGACCTGACGCAGAACAGTTCCTTTCTGTGACCATGTGTCTGTTTTGTCTTTGTACCGTACTTGGTCACCGGTGTGTAGTTCAGGTAGGTTCCGTGTTCCTCTGTCATGGTAGAACTTTTGTTTTTGTTTCTGTTGTTCTTTGATCTTCCTCACTTTCTCCCCTTCCTTTGTCTTCAGCAAGTTTTCCGGGATGGGTAAGTTGGATCTCAGCACGCGTCCCATGAGTAGCTGGGCCGGGGACATACCACACTCGAGCGGCGTTGTGCGATACACCAGCAAGCTCTGGTAGAAATCCGTTCCACTGTCTGTTGCCTTGTACATCAGTCTTTTCACAGTCTTGACAGAACTTTCCACCAAGCCATTGGATTGTGGAAAATGTGGACTTGAGGTTATGTGTTTAAAGTCCCACTCCTTTGCAAATTTTCTGAACTTCTCATTGGCGAATTGTGGACCGTTATCAGAAAACACTTGGTTTGCAATCCCGTTTCTAGCAAATATGGCCTTTATGCATGTTATCACTGCTTCTGCTGTTGTAGCTTGCAGTCTGCAAACTTCTGGATACAGGGAGTAGTAGTCTGTGACCAAAAGATAATCTTTACCTTGACACGAAAACAGGTCAGCACCCACCTGGTATGGTCTTTCTGGTGCTTGGTGTGGGTGTAGTGGCTCTGCCGGTTGATTTGCTTGATATTTGAGGCAAATTGTACATCTCGACACTTGATCTGTGATGTCTTGATTCATTCTAGGCCAGAACATCAGTTGTCGTGCTCTTTTCTTGCACTTTTCAATTCCAAGATGTCCTTCATGGATCTTTTTGAGCATTTCACTTCTCAAAGTCTTTGGAATGACAATCTTACTGCCTTTGTATATGATGTCATCCACTACAGATAACTCCATCCTGTAGTTCCAATATTCTGCTGCGTCTGGTAAACAATTTTGTTTCACTTCGGGCCATCCATTTTTGATGATTTGTTTCAATTGTTTCAGTGTCTCATCCTTGTTTGTTTCCATCCGTATAATCTCCATCTTTGCATCTGCAACTGGCAATGCACTGGTGATCATGTGTACGTAAGCTTCAACTTCTTCATCCAGTTTAGCCTTCGAGTGCTCCTTCGGGTCAACAGCTCTGGATAGAGTGTCAGCTGTATACATCAGTTTTCCAGGGGTGTATGCGACCTTCAGTGAGTAACGTTGTAGCCTGATCATCATTCGCTGTATACGGAGTGGACAGTCATTTAGTGGCTTTTGAAACAATGCTATTAAGGGCTTGTGATCAGTCTCCACGCTGATTTCTTGTCCTGACACAAATTGATGAAATCTCTCACAGGCATACGTAATGCTGAGCAGTTCTTTTTCAATTTGTGCATAACGTGTTTCCGGATCCGTCATCGAACGCGATGCATATGCTACGGGTTGCCAGCCTTCATGTTTTTGTAGAAGTACTGCACCAAGCCCACTCTGTGATGCATCCGATGATATTTTGATTGGTTTTTCTGGATCATAGAATTTCAGTACTGGTTCCTCTGTGAGCAGCTTCCTCAGTTCATTCCATGCCTTCTCATGCTCATGATTCCATTGCCATTCTATCTTCTTCTCAGTTAGTTGTCTCAGTGGGGCCATCTTTTCTGACAGGTTGGGTATAAATTTTCCCATGAAAGTGATCATCCCATTAAACCGTTGCACATCTTTTTTGCATTGTGGCCTTGGCATGTTTTCTATAGCAGACACTTTTCGTGGGTCTGGTCTGATACCTTCACTGCTTAGGATATCTCCCAGAAATGTCAATTCTGTTGTACCTAGCTGACATTTCTCTTTATTCAGCTTCAGGTTTGCTTTTCTTGTTGCTTCTAGCACAGCTTTCAGTCTCTCGTCATGTTGAACTCTGGTGGCACCCCAAATGATTATGTCATCCATCGAGGTATCAACTCCTTCCAAGTGCTCATATATCATGTTGATTGTTTTGTGATAAACTTCAGGAGCTGAAGCAATTCCAAAAGGTAGTCTTAGGAATCTGTATCTTCCAAACGGAGTGTTGAAAGTACATAGTTTGGAACTTGGCTCATCCAGCTTCATTTGCCAAAATCCTGAAGAAGCATCTAGCTTGCTGAAATACCTTGCCTTTGAAAACTGTGCCATAATCTCTTCACGAGTAGGTAGCTTGAAGTGTTCTCTCTTGATGGCTCTGTTTAGATCTCTGGGATCCAGGCATATTCTGAGTTTTCCATTCTTTTTGTCCACGACAACAAGGGAACTGACCCAGTCAGTCGGCTCATCAATTTTCTTTATTACATGTTTGTTCTCCATGTTGTCCAATTCTGATTTTAGTTGCTTTTGAAGAGCAAACGGGACTTTCCTGCATGGATGTATGACTGGTGGCACACTTTTGTCCACTCTGATTGTGTGTTCTCCTGGTAGGCAGCCTAACCCTTGAAACAAGTCTTTGTACTGCTCCATCAGTTGATCATATGCTGTCTCTTTTTGTCTATCCACAACAAAAACTCTCTTCACTAGGTGTAGTCTCTCACATGCCGACAATCCTAGTAGACCCTGCACATCCCTTGGAACTATGATGAAAGATAGCTTATGTAATTGGCCTTTATGTGTCACATTCACAATGCATTTTCCTTTCATTGGTATGACTGAACCCGCGTAAGCTGTTACTTTCATATTTGCTTTATGTATTTTTGGTCTCGGCCTGATCTTCATGAAATCAGTCTCTGAAATGACATTCACATTGGCTCCAGTATCCAATTTGAATTTTAGATGAATGTTGTTCACTTTCAGCGTAGTGATCCAATCTCTTTCTTCTCTTTCATCTTTTACAGCATTCACATAAAGTTCCTCCACTTCATAATGATCATCTACTGCATCTACCTTGCCTTTCATGTCTTGGTTCCTGCAGCAACGAGCATAGTGATTTGCTTTGTCGCAGTTTTTACATATTTTCCCATATGCTGGACATTGCTTTGGGGGATGTTGCGTACCACAACGAGTACAAGATTTTTGTTTGAGTATCCTATTTTTGTTGGGTTTTCTCACTCTTGCTTTGATCTCAGCAGTCTTGTTTTTGTTGAATCTGTGTGCATTTCTTTCCACTGCATCCACGTTGCAGCTAGAATCATTTAACAACTCTTTAGCCTGTGATTTAACAGTCTCAGCGGCTCTACACAGTGCTAAGGCTTTTTCCAGGTCCAGATCTGATTCTCTGAGTAGCCTTTCTCTCAGTTTATTATCTGTAATGCCACACACTATTCTGTCTTTGATCAGTGATTCTGTTAATCCACCGAACTCACATGTCTTTGATCTGTTTCTCAGCTCATTTGCATATTGGTCAATAGTTTCTCCAACTGTCTGTACACATGTGAAGAATCTGTGCCTTTCAAACGTCACATTGCGTTTCGGAATGCAGTAAGCTTCAAACCTTTGCATTATTTTTGACAGCTTCATCTTGTCATCCTCAGCATCAAATGTGAAGTTATTGTAGACCTCTAGAGCTTCCTCTCCCACAACGTGCAAAAACATGGATGCTTTCATCTTTGAATGGCTTTCATCAGCTCCAATTGCAGACAAATACAGTTCAAAACGTTGCTTAAATCTCTTCCAATTTTCAGCCACGTTACCTGTTAGCTGCAGAAGTTCCGTGCTTTAATGTAAGTTTGATGACTGCAAGAAAAATTCCCCAAAACAAACTCGATAGAAATTTTAGAAAAATTCCCCAAAACAAACTCCCCCCCCCCCCCCCCCTTCTGTGTTTTTGGTCGATTTGGGCACTTACACATTCATTTTCGGTTGAAAGCTGCATATGTTTGCTTATGTCAGAGACAGGGCATAAGAAGACCTCACGTCATTTACAGTGAAGCAATAGTATCCAATTTAAAGTGGTGTTAGCACTTGCTAGTGCTGGTGCTAGCACTTGGCAGCAGAAAAATGAAAATGCAGAATGTCTGAAATGAAAAAAAATCACCCTTCTTTGAGGGTAAAAAAATGCAGCATAACAAGCTACGTGCATGGACATTTATTTCTGCCTAATACATGATTTTAGTAAGCTGTGTGTAAGTACCACATACGTAGATGTGGTGTATCACTCGTGCCTTTGAAAAAAAAAGTTTGGAACGCTTATGTAACACAGGCATTTCATTGCCTTATTGTTTTGTTTGATTTGATATGATTAATTTTCTCGGAGGATGAGGTTGCACTAATTCAGATACACCAAGAAATACAGACATGCATTCCACTGACAATACATCAGATTGATTTATATGCATTGAACCGAAACAATTCCTATCCCTGAATCCAGTAATATGCACCAGCCACAGTCGTGCACCACCTGGTTTCCATGGCAATCAGCCACCTCCCTTTCTGTTTGTCTCCTGTGCAATTATCTCCTGAGTATTGGTTGTGCTTTCTTGGGAGGGAATTAAATCCAGCATAAACAGTCTGGTCAAAATATGCGTGTGACAAAAGCAACCACACATACAAGTGTGAGAAAGAAACAGAGAGGAGAGGTAGAGGAGGAAATGGGAATTGGTTATATTTATTGTAGCACAGACTCTCGCTTTGCATTTGCAAAGAAGCTCCATGAGACTTTGTACTGAGCAAAAGATTCCTGTACAATTGAAATAAGGGACAGATCTGGAGCAGCTTCTGAGCATGCGGTGACCAACATGTGGTCTGGAATGAATGTGGCAGTAGTTTAAAAGGTCATGTCACTCAGCTGACTATTGACCTCTGGTTGTTGTCACCAAATTAAATGCCATGAAAGTCACTTCTGGCTTTTATCCTTCTCCGAATTGCAAACAGTCATACAGGCTAACTCACACATAAAAATGCGGAGAGAAAAAATTATTGCAAGTGGAAATTCTCTCCACCTTGTCTGTGGCCTGAATTCGATATGTTGTTTTGGATTAATCAGACACATTTAATTGGACACATTTTACATGGAGGCCCAGTTTGTATTGTCTCCTATTTTAGTTGGGTTGGACTGTAATAGGTTAATATGGATCAGAGTCACACACGTGTAATTTGAAAATGCTAATAATGAAAAGAAAACCATTCCGACGATGATGCATGGCTGCGAGAGCATCTTCAGTGGAGAAATGAGGCGTTAAACAAGGTGGATGAAAATAAATGAAAAGAAAGAAATGAAAAGGAAAAGGGTAAAACAACTTCATTTACAGGCTATAGAATCAGACAAAATTTAGTTTCAAAAGTAGGAACATATCGGGAAGGGGGGTGATTGATTTGGAAGGCTGTGTAAGACATCTAGAAAACTGTTGCCGATATTTTGGTTCCATGATTTACGATAGAGGTGAAATATTAATGAAC
Organism: Hippocampus bargibanti; assembly: GCF_051943395.1. NCBI lineage: Eukaryota > Metazoa > Chordata > Actinopteri > Syngnathiformes > Syngnathidae > Hippocampus > Hippocampus bargibanti. The sequence goes on from NC_142735.1 coordinate 9,052,679, forward strand.
ACCTCTCTGTGTGTAATTTGAGTAATATCTCTCCAGCTGACCATTATTGTCTTCATGAAGGCATCATATTTAATCAGGCTCTCATTCATATGAGATTTGGTCATAAAGTGGTAGGAGGGCAATTATGGGATTTAGGACTACATTTTCTGTTCATTTAAAATTGCAGAGTTGGCTTTTGTACACCTGTTTTTTGTACACCTGTTTTTTAATGTAGTATAATCATCTCATTGGGCGGCCCGGTAGGCGAGTGGTTAGCACGCCGGCTTCACAGTACAGAGGTCGCCGGTTCGCGCCCCGCTGTGGCTTCCCTGTGTGAAGTTTGCATGTTCTCCCCGGCCCGCGTGGGTTTTCTCCGGGTCCTCCGGTTTCCTCCCACATTCCAAAAACATGCATGGCAGGCGGATTGAACACTCCAAATTGTCTCTAGGTGTTAGTGTGACTGTTGTTTGTCTTTGTGTGCCGTGTGATTGGCTGGCAACCAATTCAGGGTGTCTCTCGCCTCGTGCCCGAAGACAGCTGGGATTGGCTCTAGCACCCCCCCGCCACCCTAATGAGGAATAAGCGGTACGGAAAATGGATGGATGGATAATCATCTAATTGAAGAAAATACTAACAGTAGTCGTACAATTGTGAAACAGTATTCAAGCAATTTACCTTCTTTACTTCATACTTGATAGCCAATTTGACACGGCTGAGGCAGGGTCGGTTGTAGGGGCTTGGGGGGCACAGCTCGACATCGCCATTCACGATGGCTTCCACTTCTTCAGTGTCCCGACAGAGGTCCAACACTCCCACTACAAAGTCTTTACACTGCATGGACAGCTTACGGTAGTCATTCTGAAGTGTGGGCAGAACATAGCAAGGGCAAAGGGTCAGATAACAAGGGAGAAATGCCACAACATTTTTACCTTTTGTCTGTCTTTCGAAGTAGTGAAATAAGCACTTAAAATTGAAAGGCGCAATGGCTAATGATGAAATATAAGGTTAAATGAATTCAATTCCATGACAATTAGATTGAATAATGGCTTTATGATTGGCATGAATACTCACGATTCTAAAAATCCAAACATCTGAGTTGCCGATAGAGAATAGACAAAATAGAAGTTATCATATTTAAAAGTTTCATGCTGTTGAATGCTTCGTTGGCCGAACACAAGGCCCATAATGGAAGCACAGAAAATTTGGGGTCAATCTGAGGTGAATAGGCCTGTTAAACTGTCATCCTCGGGTAGGAAATCTAGCCTTGGGAGGACTTTATGACTTGGTAAACTCCTTCACAGGAATAGCTCATTAGCTAGGTAGCAAGTCTATCAGTTCATGGAACCCATTAAAATGTCTAACGTTCTGTTGGTTTATAGATGTTAGTGCTTGTACCATGGGATGTCCAGGGGTGTGGTATTCAAATCAAGAAGGCTGTTTTACTAATGTATCACTTGAATTTGCATATTGTCTCAAATAAATAGCTGGACAGAGAGCTGCAAGGTCAGGCGTCGGTGGAATAAGTGCACACAAAGTGGCTTCATGAGAACTGCGCCCCCTGTCGGCAGCCAAGGGCAATCTTCCTGTGTTCGAGCCTTTGTTCACAGTGTCCGAGCGAATATCTCTGACAGTTACCAAGATTGATTTAGGCCCTTCTTAAGTAGGTTTAGCCATTAATGGGAAAGAGAGGAGTTTGTGTCATGTGTTGAGTTTATCATGATAAGTGTGACAATTGTAATGGTATGGTGAGTTAGAGCCACACTATATATGAATAAAAACAAGTAAACCCTGTTCCAAACTTCTGTGTAGACAAAATGTAGCGCAGCTGTCACTACATTTTATGTACGCACTTTGTTACAGCTTCAGCTGTTGTTAAATCACTATATGAAACAGTATTTTGTATTGTATTGTTGCTGAAATTCATATGGGGCCGATTGTAACTTTTGAATAAAGACTACACCACTATTTTTTGTCAGATCGACATGACACATACAAACATAATACCAACCTGTCAGGCCAAGTACATATTGTTTTTTTGAAGACCTGAATGGTATTTAAGAACAGTAAGCTTCTCAATTCACAGTATGAGAAAATCCAGTTGAGGATTAACAGTGAAGAATAAAAGACACACATACTGTAGGATAGGCTATAACAATCATGCCTGGTTACAAGAAAATGAGAAAAGCAGACTGTGGGATAAAACATGTTCTGCAAGACACTATTAAGGATTCTTGCTTTGTAAGACGCATCATTACGAGCAAATATGCAATTCCACTCACGACTCGGGGTCTGTGGTCGGTGCCGTGGGGATTGAGATAACGCCGTTAGAATGATGTGGGATGAAACTGGAGCTCCTTTTCTGAAGTAAAGGGAAATCGGTCACAGTCGACTGACTCAAATATAAAGTGAAGTACTGTAATGCAAGATGTTGAAGTTGGGTAAAAAATAATAGTTTTTCCTATTTCTAAAAAAGGTGAACACCACTCATCTTAAATTTATTCTTCTACATTTTGTCACACAGAAACCCAGCCTCCAATTTGGTCAGGTAATAATTCCAGTTAGGGTTGTGTGCCTCATTTTACAGGTTATTTGAGCTGAACATCACCACTTCCATCTGTCCCTCATGGGGACCCTCCAAATGATGGAGTGGTTGAGAGACTGCATGTGTCCAAGGGTCTCTTATGAGAAATTGATGTGCTGTCTAGAAAATCGTGTTTTTTTAGATAAATATTTTTCTGCCAGAAGTCCTAAACTGCCAGAAGTCATAAACTGTTCTTCATCCCTATGTTGTGACAGGCTGTGTAAATGTGTGTTGTTCACACTTGTATTTATGCACAAAGGATTAAACGTTCCCTTTTGTCAAATGTCATATAAAAATATTGTAATGTGATGCATTTAATCAACATGTTGACAACAAGGATGAGTCTGAATCAGATGATTAATAGCAACCATGTCAGGAGTCAGACAAGGACGCTATCTGTAAACAATGAAATGAAGTGTCAGACGCAAGAGAAATGGTTATAGATTATTTCTCTTGACAAAGGTTGTTTGTTTGTTTCTTGAATAATTCAGAAGTCTTAATAATAATAATAATAATAATAATAATAATAATAATAATAATAATATCATTTTCATTTCATTTATAAGCGCCTTTCAAAACTCTCAAGGTCACTTTACAGTCTCAGTGGGCGAGCAGTGGCAGCCACACGCGCCAGCATTCACTTAACCCGGAATAAGTCATATACATGTAAAGTCTCGTGATATCGGTATCGGTTATATCGATAGTACTGCTTATTACGTTACTATTTCTATGAACGCAAGGAGAAAATTTACATACCGCAGGATCGGATATTTTTTTTTTTCCAAGATGGCGGCGCGTGCACACGCAGCGGCTCCTCTCTCTCCCGGCAAATTGTTTTTTCCGTGTTTATTATGTTTGTCTCACTCATGTAAATGTCCGTCTCCGTCTGCCTCGCTACACCCGAGGCGTACCTACTCCCGTGAGGTTCTGCTTGACATCGGCAGTTCATTTTTAAAACCAAAACCAGCTGAAGCAGAAGTGCTACGCAAGCATGGATTGCTCAGAGAGTCGGCTCGTCCACTAACCCCCACTCTTCCACCGACCCCCACTGCTGCACCCAACCCAGAGTGGAGGCGCCAGAAGCGCTGCATGAGGAAACAGAAGAGGGGAAAGCGTGGAGGTATCCGCATTAGGCTCGCGGCTAGCCCTCACCGGCCGTCCATCCGTACCATTACGCTGGCTAACGTGCGCTCGCTGGACAATAAAATGGACTACATCAGACTTCTCCGCTCAACTTCCAAGACCGTGGGTGAGTGTTGTGCCCTTGTGTTTGTGGAAACATGGCTGACCGACATCATACCGGACAGTGCCATCCAGCTAGCCCAGCTAACTAGCTTCCGGGCAGACAGAGCGCTCATCGAGGGGGAGAAGACTCGCGGCGGGGGACTCTGTGTCTACATCAGTGATGCCTGGTGCCGCAACGCTGTTGTGGTATGCAAACACTGTTCACCACTGATGGAGCTTATGGTCATAAAATGTCGGCCATTCTACCTGCCGAGGGAATTTAGTGACATACTGCTGGTAGCAGTTTACATCCCCCCGAGCTCAATTAACAACAGGAGCGCGGCATTGAATGAACTCTACCAGCACATCAGCGAGCAACAGACAGCCCACCCAGATGCTTTCCTTATCTTGGCTGGCGATTTCAACCATGCCAACCCGAAAAGCGTTTTTCCACAACTCCATGGACACATTAACTTTCCGACTAGAGGTAACAACATTCTGGATAATGTCTTCACCACACACAAAGGAGCCTACAAAAATACCCCCTCCCCCACCTCGGAGCTTCGGACCACTCCACTATTATGTTAATGCCCGCATACAGGCCACTTGTCAAAGTCGTCAAACCAGTCAAGAAGCAGATAAGGGTGTGGCCTGATGGGTCGTCAGAGGCACTCAAAGACTGCTTCTCCAACACTGACTGGAACATGTTCAGACAAGCGGCCACCTACAACAACAACACCGACCTCCAAGAATACACAGACTCTGTTACCTCCTACATGATGAAGTGCATGGATGACGTGACTGTCACCAGATCTGTCACCATCCTGGCCAACCAGAAGCCATGGCTGATGGGTGAAGTCCACAAGCTCCTTCGGGCTCGGAACGCTGCCTACAAAGCTGGCGATGAGCTGGGCCTGAGAACAGCCAGGGCCAACCTGTCACGTGGCATCAGGATGGCCAAGAGACAGCACTTCAGGAGGATCGCCAACCACTTCAGAGACAGCAGAGACACCAGGAATCTGTGGCGTGGAATACAGACCATCACAGACTACAAGCCCTCTCCACAGACCTGTGAGAACTCCACCACTCTGCTGAATCAGCTGAACGACTTCTTCGCCCGCTTCGAGGCAGACAACAGCACTCCAGCACAGAAGACCCCACCACCTCCCGGCGAACAGGTGCTGACACTGTCCCAGGACAGCGTGAGGCGATCCCTCAGAGGGACCAACCCACGAAAAACCCCGGGTCCCGACGGCATTTCTGGCCGTGTTCTGAGAGACTGCGCTGTGGAGCTCACAGATGTCTTCACGGACATCTTCAACACATCTCTGAGCCAGGCTGTTGTGTCCACTTGCCTCAAAGCCACCACCATTATCCCGGTCCCTGAGAAGTCGTCCCCCACCTGCCACAATGACTACCGCCCGGTCGCACTCACTCCCATCCTCATGAAGTGCTTCGAGCGGCTAGTTATGAACCACATCAAGGCTGCCCCCCCTCCCAGCCATGACCCCTTCCAGTTTGCATATCGGCCCAACCGCTCTACCGATGATGCCATCTCCACTGCTCTCCACACAGCGCTCACCCACCCGGAGACCAGAGACTCCTACGTCAGAATGCATATTAGCACGTTTGACAATAAAGCTGACTTTGACTTTGACTTTTGACTTTGATAGTCCGGTTATATCGATATTTTTTCCGACCCCCGAGAATATCGATATAACGAGACTTTACTGTATATAGAAAACTAGCTAGCTACCGAATAGCTAGCTAATAGCTACACTCCCGCGTATAAGTGAGGTCATGGTGCAGTTCACACCGTGTTCTTATCATTTGACTGGTTTCCCTCACAATGATGCTGTGACACCCAACAAATGTTTCTGGTCTCAAGGGCAGAGAGCAAATTTTGCGCACAAGAAGGTTCAGATCTTTATCTCCCAAACTTGAATGCCACACTGGGGTCACGCTGGAGTCGTCAATGCAGCTGGAGCCGTCAATGCGATGCAACACAAACACACTCACACATGTACACACGAACTCACTGATTGCACCTTTTTCGATATGTGGCGAGCTGTTGACAGGAAAAAGAATTGGAGAAAAAAAGGCAGCAATAGAAGACAGGTTGGTGATAATGAAATGATAATGAGACAGATGAGTGTCAACACAATTGTGTTCACTCAGGTGCGGCCTTCTCATTAACTGGTCTGGACATAGGGAGCGCACAGAGTGGTAAAGGCTGGATGACAAACAAGATTGGGCAGAGAGACGGAAGAGTGGATAAATGAGGTGAGAGTGAAATTAAAAGAGAAAAATCACGTGGGCCGAAAAGATTCACCAACTAAATTGAAATTGTTATCAGATCATTATGATCTGATATGGTGATTTAGAGTGTAAATACAATGTAGCGTATGATCAACTGGAACTGCATGATGTTACCAAACATATTGTGAGCCTTGGCCATTACATCAGCAGGAGGTGAAAATGGAAAAACACATGATGGAGTTGGCCTCCTCTATATTACTATGATAGCTTTTACTCATTTGAGAAAAAATTCATGACCCATGAATTATGCACTGTGCACGAGAATTTTGTGACTGATGGACAATTTATATGACAGAGGGGGGGCCATGATTTGTTTTAAGAACTACATGGAGGATATAGAGGGGTCAGTCTTTCACTTCATAAACAGGTAGATATATGCCAAACATGCCATTGAAAATGTGGGCGAACCTGCAAAAGGCAAAAATGCACATCCAATTGAATGGCCTTTGAAATACAATTGGAAAATGCTTGTATATTTGGGCAAAGTGGGATTTTTTTAAACTCATTAATAAATGTCTGATTAAGCTGTCTTTTACACGACACGCTTATCATCTAAAAAAAAAAAAAGAATTGAGATCCCGCCCACTCCTTTAAGTCATTCACTGTCAGACATGCAAAAATGTGTCCACTCCAGTGCCAGGGTTTTTGTCATTTTCACTCTAATTCCCGGACACACAGAATATTGAGTTTTAGGTTTATTTAAGTTTAAGTTAAAGTTTATTCCTAGGTTATATGTGTCTGGAGTTAGATGAGCTTGAAATGAGGGTGGCTGTACCAAAGGCAAATGGTGCCCCCTTGTGGGAGGGAAAAACTTTATCTTTATCGCAACCCCCTGCAAGAAAAACCAAAACTGCCGGAAGAATATCGGGAATGGCGCTCCACGTCATGTTTTCAATTGCAGAATAAATTCAAAAATCACATTGAATGAGTTAAAAAAGATATTTTGGCGGAAAATTATAGCTGCGGGGACAACTCAGACTATGGGCCACAGGCCTATCCCTTTTTCAGAGAATGGAATTCGCGGTGGAATGGAAAGTCGTGCCCAATCTCATTGACAAATTATTCCCTTCCACATCTTTTTGAAAATCAAGACAAACAATTAATTTTATTCTTAAAAAAAGGGGTCGGTGAAGAAAAGAATGACAAAAAATGCTGAACATCAGTAAACTATTGACCGCAAAATGGAACCTCAAGATAGGTAGCCAAATTAAGGTACCTTGTATTAAATTGTCTACATCTATTTAACACTTATCTGGCATCTGTGACAATATTTTGAATGAAAGACCAACAAACTCAAGTAGATGTCTGAAACTTACTTTGAACTCCGTCTCAATGTTGGCCAGTCTGGCCAGCTCGTTGCTGAGCTCCAATGCCGTCAACACTGGATCTTCGCTGCTGAGCGACAAGTAAGCTGCACTGGCCAGACCCTTGTATGCATTCATCCTTGAGCGTGAGTGACTGAACGAGTCTTTTTTCTGTTTTTCCATACACTCTAAGCACTTGCAGAAGTAGTCGTGAGGCCTCTCGATGCGAGTACCTTTCGTCAAGAGGATGTGGACTATCTCATACTCTTGGCAGTGAGCGGCCAGGATGATGGGTGTCACGTCATGCGAGAAACGTGTTCCGTCCTCATCGTAAGCGTAGAAGTCGTCATCGCGCATCTCCTGCTCCAGTGGGCTCGAAGCCAGGCGGAGACCTCCACCAAAGGCCGGGTTGCCAAGGATGGCTTCAACGATGCGAACGTAACCCTTGGATATTGCCAGAAGGAGGCCGTCTCCAATCCGAGCCAGGCCATCTTTCTTCAGGAGCAGCTCAGTGACCTCGAGATGCTCATTGCCTACAGCCAGCTGCAGTGCATTCTGGCCCATGTAGTCGACGCAATTGAAGTTGAGGGTTTTGGAATCCTCCAGCATTTTACGCACGACAGGAATATTCCCATACTCAGCAGCATCTAAGAACCGCTCCTCCTCTGCAGTGAGAGCCGAACCACGCTCATTGAACATGTAGGCTGGGCCGCGGACTGCCTGGCGACGCCCCTTCTCCCTCAGCGTGGTGTGCCGACGGTTCATAGCTTCCACCCTGTGATAAAATGATGAGGTACAATTTTGGCAATATGAATAAAAAAAAGTGTGATAACAATGCCAGACAGCAAGAAGAAAGGGCAATATCATTAAATCCACCACCCTTGATGCTTTGAAAGGCTCATTAGCAATTCTGTTGGAGGGGGTTTGTCAAACTCAATGAGCAGTGTTTAAAATTGATTTTTTTCCATTCCACCCAAGCATGCATCCACCATGCATGAACCACAGGTCAAATCTTAGGTGATTTCCGGTCAATGCCTAAAATGGAGAGATGAAGCGATCACCTTAATTGTCTCTGGCATCCATCCATTTTCAATGCCGTTTAGCCTATTCGGGGTCACAATGAGCTGGAACCTTTCCGAGCACACTTTTGGGGAAAAGGTGGATTACACCTTGAACTGCAATACAGTGGCACGTAGTTACACAGGCATCTGAATTTCGACAGCATTTGCAAACCTTGACATGTCAGGACCAAAAACATGAACCTTTAGGCCGATGTATTGTCCTTGAACGCAACCATGTCTGCAGGTATCGAAAAACGGTTACTGAAGCAGACGTGCAAAGCTGATCACCACTCATCAAAACTGTCCTCATGGGTACATTGTCCAAGAGATGCGTTCTTATTTGTGAATGTAATATGGGTAGAATAATCTGAGTGCCCTACCATTGGTTTACAATCAATTCGACCTACTGTCCAATGACAGGTGGGGTAAGGTCGTGTATGCCTGTGACCCTAGTGACAAGATAGCAGATCAGAAAATGGATGGATGGAATCAATCCTTGGTTTTGGAATATCATATTTTTCGGTGTATAAGGCGCATCCCCAATGAATGGTGTATTTTCACATTTTTCCATCTATAAGGGGCACCTTCAATGAATGAAAAACATTTTCCAAATATAAGATATAAATGCATAAAGGTTTTTTAAATATAAGGTACACCATATTATAAGGCGCTACAGTAGAGGCTGCAGTTACGCACTACTTCTTCTACAGGGGTAAATGGAGTTGTGGTTGTTGACAGTAGTTGCAACACCTCTTGTGGCTCAATATTACTTCACATATAAGGCGCACCTGCGTCTAAGGGGCAGGGTCATCTTTTGAAGAAAATCAAGGCTTTTGGGTATGCCTTATACACCGGAAAATACAGTACATACATTTTCTATCAAGACTTTTCCCTTCTGCTTTACTGGACACCAAATAGCAGGCAAGTAATGTCTACTAAAAAGATGTGCCAATTTGCATGAAACATAAAAGCCAGGTGCAATCAGGTTTGAAATCATATTTTTGAGGACAGGTGGTCAGCAGACTTACATACACAGAAATGGCTCATTTTCTGGATCAAGGCTAGTTTGGCTAGTTTCACATTTCCCCCATAATGAGAAACAGGCGTGTTCATGACACAGCCAAGTGATTTTGAGCATCCCCAGCTCCTTTCAAGCCGAACACTGTTGTGTCAAAGCTGCAGACAGGAGATGATCAAAGAGCCAGCAGTGTGAACTGCCACTCTCAATATCCAATTGTCCTCCCTTAGCCGCCTGGGGAGCATGAACACCCATTTAAGAGTCACCATTCATTTCCCATTTGTCTGAACTCGTGAGCGCTTCTCGCAGATCATGGAATCACTGCATTCAGGTGACAGTGTTCACAGTGAATGTATTCGGCATGTAGTAGAATAGACACGATTGCTGTTGGTGTGCTATTTGAGGATTCATGCTGTGGAATCAATCCAGAGTTTGTGTGGGTAAATCTATGGACGAATTAAGAACTGCTTTGGGAACGATAGCAAAAGGTGAAGACACAAATTGAATTGAACACATTCAGGCGCAATTTTCTCACGCGCATTTTGTTCATAATGTGAATGCTTTGCAATACATGATCATGCTAGGTTAAGAGCGCATAGAATGTACAACAGATTAGCGGGAAAAAACATCAAATAGAAAGAGGCAAGGAGGCCCACTTAACAGACACTCACTGTGTGTTAAGTGGCCAAAATATGCACTGGGTTCAATAAGTACTTTGCATTCAAGAAGAGCCACTCAATTGATAAAATTACGGGTGTACAGAACCATCAATGGAACAGGGAAGATCTTTATTGCTGTAATTTGTATTCTTGGACCAAAACAAGAAATAAAAGTGAATTACAAAAACTCACCCTTGCCGCGAGTCGGAGTTCAGGTCGGTGCTCATGTGCTCGTTGGCGCGGTGGTTTCCACAGTGCAGGGGCTTCGGGACTCGTTGGGCTCTCTGTCCGCGGTGCTGAAGATCTGCGTCAAAGCCGGGGCCGCGTCCTTTCCAGGGCGGCAGCGACTCGTGGTCGTGCTCGCACACCACGTCGAGGTGCGAAGAGTCCCCGGTATGGTTGCGGAACTTTGACGGCGTGGGCTGAGGGGATTCCACAAGGTCTCTGTTCTCCGGAAATGACTGTAAACAGTCCGGTGAAGCCAGGTAAGGCAGATCCGCGCCCCCCAGGAGTGGAGAGAAGGGAGAGAAGAGCTTTAGGGGCCGCCGACGGGCAGGCGATCCTCGGGGGAGACACAAAGGCGGAGATGGAGACGCGGAGCGACGCTCTTCTTCTCCGCCATCGCTCTCCTCCCCTTCGTCAGACATTGGCACAGTTGCGGACATCAGTAGACTTTTTAAAAGTCCTCGTTCATTTGACAGACATTGCACAGCGTCTGTTAAAGTTTACCCCCGGCAAGTTTAAACGAGGCTGCGCGGTAACCCGCCGGAGTCCAGCTTTCTTTAAGTGAATGTGCACGCGCGCTCCAGCCAGAGCGCGCTCTAGGTGTCAGCCCTTTCTAAAATGGAAGACACTGATCAAAAGTGACATCTGCAGTCATTTATTGATTGCAGTCAGAGGAGGGTGTAAAAAGTAAACAAAGAGCGATTCAACCCAATTTTCATTCTGGTGTGTGGTTCAGATTTATTTTCCTTTTATGTTCAATAATGTGCAAAATGGCATTGTCAAAATTATTGAATTTCTGTTTGCATATGACAGACTTTTTGCATACAAGACACAAACGAGTGCATTCACATGATATCGCCAAATTATAGCGGTTTATCATGTTCCATTTAGGCAAACAGTCATTGCACATACAGCATATCACATGAACAGCTAACAGTATGAGCCATTTTGCAAAAAGAAAACTGTCTGATTCACATTTGTCAGTGCATGAGACGATGTGCAAAGTGCCCATACATGGGTGACAGGTGAAATGTGGCAGCAAGCAACCAAACCTCATGTCAAATGGCACACTCCCTCACTCACTGCATGGGTTGAGAGGACAACTTTTTCAGATAACTTTACACATTGTAAATTGGAAATACAATACAATACTGTACATTACGTGTTGATTTATATATTAAAACCATCCACAAATATTTGAAAGTCATTTTAATCAATTTAGTAAAATGAAATTTTAAAATTGTAGTTTACATAGATGAATGCATTCTCTTAATAATTGTGAAAAAAATCCAACTTAAAATAAAAAGACACTTTGAAAGAAGTGAGGTGAAGTAGAGGATATTGTGCTTATGGTGCTTATTGTCCTCGCTGAAGTAAAGCATTCAGCTCATTCATTCCAAGAATGTTTCTTCAATGAAACATTGAGGATGTGCTGACACGTTTCTTAAAATTGGAGAAAACCTCGAAAAAGCAATTAAACATAGAAGACCACTGGCACAGTTCAAAGATCTGCTTCAAACATGAGGGCAGAGAACAGCCCACTCTTTTCAAACCGAGCAGGCTGCTATCATGCCAAACAGATCACTCTGTTTGGCTCATTAGCTTGTAAATCTGATTTTGGCAGTGGCTCGCCAGCCGTGGCCCTCCATCCATGATGTCACTGACACGCACACCCACACATACACACACTTGAGGTGTCTATTGGCGGCTTAGACAAACTAGGCTTCGGTTAGTATGACTAAATTACCCACTGAATAAACACTTAGTCAGGTGTCCACATTGAGACATATTGCCTCTGCATGGCTATAAAATGATGTGACACAGTCCTGCAGTGATGAAGCCCTGAAGCAGCATAAACAGTAAACATTTTCATTGCAACGGTTGGTGAGTGTCCTTTTGTTGACAATGACAAATAAGCAAGTAAGCTTGCACATTATTGGTTAAATCATTGTGGAATAGTTATTTAAGTCACAGGGGATTAATATCCCTGTATATCCTGATGCATTTCCTTCTGAGGTAGCGGATACTGCAACGAAAACTTACCCGGTGGCCTGTTTGAAGTCAAGCCAAGGAGTCCGCTGTGGCTTCATTCCTTTGTGCAGTGTAAATCAGTGGAGTCAGACCTGACCATTAATTACCCTCCTCAGTGGGCCATGAAAGGAGTATGGACCATGACTCTGGTTATGGAGCTGCCCTCTCAGCCAAACAACTTGCACAATGAACAAAGATAGAGAGAGGGAAAATGTTTAAGTCCTCAACAGAGCTCTGCTTTCATAATTCCCAAAGGTTTATCTTCAACAAAAGTCGCAATCAGAGTTGGACAACTGGCAGCTCGCAAGCCTGAATGATGCCCAATTTCTGAAAATGGTTTATGTAGTGGAGAAAGTTTTAGCTGTCATAAATGTTCTACACTAGATTGGGCTTTGCTTATGAACAAATCCAACTGACATTTCTCCACCAGAGACGAAAAGATCAGGTCTGGCAGAATGCCAGAGCCAATTTAGATCAAGAAAATAACCTCTTTCAGGTAAATTACACGAGTATGCAGAATTGAATCAAAAATAATTTTGCATCGAGACACTGCTGACCATTAAAAATTTCAACCATAAGGATATGTTCACACTGCCGCTAATATTCTAATATTTTTGCCCATATGTGATATTATCAGATTTCATTTTTCATGCAGTGAGAACAGTGTAATTCCCACACGAGTGCGGATATTCAATTCAGGTGAAGGGATGCGTAGCCAAGAATCCATGTCTCTCATTGTCAGTTTTTAAGTGGCAGGCGTAACCCCTCGAGGATAAATCAGGGGGATAAAAAAGTAAAGGTAATTCTGACATCCTGAAATTCAATCTATAACAATCTGCAAATAAGTTTAAGGAAAGCCTGTTGGAAATATTCTGTACAAATTTTAGAGACTTGTACTTTTTGGCATTTGACTCATCATGATTCAGACTTTATCTTATTTTTACTTCCTGGTGTTTTGTACAATATTTGTGACTGTTTTATTTCCTGTACATCACAGGTGTGAAAGTCCAGGCCCGGGGGCCAAATCCGGCCCGCCAGAACATTTTTTCGGCCCGTGAAAGCAAATCAAACTTGTAAAATTCCATGATACTTGCTAGAATCTTCACCAAAATTTCATATGTTTGGATGTAAGCCACAATAATAGTCATTATTCTGACTTCAGATTTGAAAACAAGTTATTCATTAATTTGTTGCGCACTCTATGTGTAATATGTGGAGGGGATTATACATTCTAACGGCTTCCCCAACTTCATAACGGCCCTCGGGAGGAAACCATAACTACAATGTGGCCCGTGACAAAAAATGACTTTGACACCCCTGCTGTTTATGATAGTTTTCCATGTTAAGCTCTTTGTTCCAGCTTCAGCTGTTGTTAAAGCGCTATACAAATCAATACGTATTGTATTGTATTGTATTGTATTGTATTGTATTGTATTGTATACTTGGCAAGAGAGAAAGATCCCGCATGAGAGAAACTGCAGGCAAGCCGCTAACTTCTTCATTCGTAATAAGTGAGCTCTGAATGGGATAATTGTGGTACTTTCAGAGATTGAAGTGGGCAAAAGTAGAGATGTCCACATAAAGTTTGGTGCCGATTGCTGGGCAAATTGTGTTTGGTTCCTCTTCTGACTCCTACCACGGCATAGGAACTTGGAAAGAGTGAAGTAGTGTGGCCATATTTCTGTGTAGGGAGGGTTTTGAAAGTGGTGAGTTATTCATTTATTCACGCAGATTTACTAAAATTTAAAATATGAATGAATATAATTGTCCTGATTTAAAAAGGTGTTTTGGATTGAAATAGAGGCCACCTTCATACGACTGTTTCGTTTTGGAGGAATTTTGAATCACTTGCAGGTTCACCATATTGTAGTATAATATTAAAATCTTTACCTTTTTGCACTGTTGCTGCTTTGTTTGTCCATCCTTAAAATGATTTTTTTAAATGTATGATGTCCTCTCGAGACACGAATCAGCCACACACACCACCACGCCTAAATTGAAATTGGTAACTGATATTGATGTCTACGTCAACACTAGTGAAGCAAATACCTTTGAATGTATATGCATTAATATTTACCTGAAGCAATAACAACGTCTTACAGATTTACTGAAATTCAACATGTAATGCTTCTACTTTACTTGGCTACTCCAAATTTGGCCTGATTATTCAATAATACATCCTAACGTCGACAACGGCTATTTGGTTTGCAATGGGGCATGAATAAACCCATAACCGCATCAAAATGGGCTAGCTTAAACACCACATATCATTCCCTTTCAAATAGAAATCTAAATTCGTACTGTTATTCTGGAAAGACTACAGCGATTAAAGGACTTTATCAATCACAAATATTCCACACCTGTCTTTTCAAAACAAATCAACTCTACCATTGAGTCGAAGCAATTATATTAATCAGTCAAGGTTTTGTGACAGCGTCATATCAGTTTTGCAGAAGTGGAAATATCTCACATTATCATTTTAATGTCAAGTATGCTTCCACGTCTTTTTACGGATAGGCTGTGAATATTTGAAAAGTTGTTATTCATTTATTTCCCTATTTGCATCATCTCTTTAAAGTGAACCTATGAGCCTATCCATGTGTGCGCGTGTGAGTGTGTGTACGTGTGCGTGTGCATACGTGCGTGTGTGTGTGTAAATCATCACAGCCCCATCCAGTTCCCGCCACGAAAATCCATTGCACAAATTGAAAAAGGTCCAGTGAGAATGAAGTGACTGGCTGGATTTTCCTTCTTCTCTTTCTCGCCCTCTCTTGCTCCCTCTCTCCAAACAAATGGTGTTAAAATGAGTATGTGTGAGTCACTCACTTCTAGTTCTTGCGGAGGTTCCCATATAAAGGTCAAAAGGCTTGTAAAAGTGTTCATCTCAAAGGTTGTGTATATAAAAGGCAATACAATAAGTGAACAACATTATTATTACTAATCATCAAAGGGTTTACAGCATGAGTGCATCATTTTAATGTTAGATGAGGATAGCCGTGAAGTTTTGAAGTATGTACGGGTCTTAAATACAAAAAAAAAAATCATTAAATGACCTTTCCTCTTATAAAGGAGTTCGAAGCAGAACCAGAAAATATTGTTTACAAACACTGTACATTGAGATACTTCTGGGATTTATTTTGCCACTAACATCTTTTTGAAAGATCAGCGACGACAACTTATTCCATCTCACCAATTACTGGAGAAAACAAAATCAGCAGTTACTTTCGAATTCTTGCAATGTGAATTACAAGGCGCACTCACTGTTGCTTTTGAGAAAATTCAAGGATTTAACGTTTGCCTTTGGGTCTGAAAAATATGGTTTGCTTAGTATTGTCCATTCCTGTCATTGGGTGAAAAAACATTAACTGAATATATTCAGAAACTACAAGCTGCGAAATATTTCATTATTAAACAAAAAACATGTAGAAATTAGCAACCTACGAATATAAATAATGAGCCCAAGATAAGGCTGTTCCTATATTTTGTCATTTACTTCGATCTATCTCTTGATTTCAGTTGAAGTCTCTGTCATTTGGAATGTCATCCTCAATGTGAGTGACCAGAGGAGAAAGGGACAAATCGTCATTTGTATGACAAAAACGTCTGGACCGACACCGTCTCGCGTTTTTCAAAACGTGAACATCCTTCCTTGGTTGTCATATGATCTCACATGTTGCAACAGCCTGCTGACAAATGAAATTAAATATATAAGAACTAAAACAGGTCTTTTTGAGTGGATTTAAATAGTGTAGTTGTCTCTCCCAATGAACAAACTGGAAAGTAACATGAAATAAATTTTGTCGGCCAAAAGATAAAGAACAATTGTGTTCTATCTGCACCAATGTTAGCTTCTCATAGTTTGTGTGTGTGTGTGTGTGGGGGGGGGGTGTATTTCTGTGGGTGTGTATGGCAATTGTTCAAGAAATTGGACTCAGGTGGCTTTGCCGAGACAAATGCAAACAAACCCCTGACAAACTGAAGAAAAAAAACAGTGGCATTATATCTCTGTTATTAATGTAACTTCGAGAGCATTTTTGTTTTTTCTCCATCATAGGGGGATGTCAGGTTGAACAAAAAAAATAGATAGTGCAAACCATCTGAGGTTAGACCAGACATGGGCAAACTACGGCCCGCGGGCCACATGCGGCCCGTTAGGCTTTTTAATCCGGCCCGCCGAACTTGCCTAAAGTATAGTAAAAACAGTGTCTGAAACTCATGACAAAAAGTTAGCGGACAACAGGGCAGATAACTGAAAAGTTGCCTGCCCCATTTGTCACAACTTGAAGCACAATGAGACAACAAATCACATTAAAAAAACATTGCCACAAAGTATAAAGTTTTTTTAAAATCAAGAATGTACCTACTACAAATGCTACCGTGCTTAATTTACGGTAAATGTGCATGGCAGTAGATTTTGCTGCAGTAGTCGATTGTCATTGTGGTGCACAATGCAACGTTTGCATTGCTTCCTACGAGCCACTAAGCCCCTTTCATAAGTCTTACGTACACTGTACAGTCACGGTTTAATGTAAATTTACGTTTTGTAGCGTCACATATGTTGTTAGCTTCTTTTGAATCTTTCTTCTGGGCTGAGGTTCTGTGCATCTATTTTGGAAAATGACATGCAATTGCACGACTTTATAACGCTTGCGAAAGTCCGGAAGAGAGAAGCAGGCTTCTGATTGGCTGCCGTGCCGAGTATGCAAATTTCAACTGCAGGTAGCCTATGTCTGTGTGCTCGGCGACGGTACACGTGTATTGTTTGCGCGTGAAGGCGAGGGCGTCAGTGGAGAGTTTGTTGAGCGCGCGGTCAGGACAAACCATCTATGATTTGGCGGAATTTAACACAAGTAGGTATTCTTGAGCTTGAATATTTTGTTGTGTAATAATATGTTTTGAATGTTAAAAGTGATTCCATTTTTCAATAAATATTGATTTCTTTAACTTTGCTCCTTCAATGAAAACTTATTAAAAACAGACGCAATCTTAATAAATCACAGTGCATATGTTATTTTAATCTATTTCCATTTCCTCCTCCAAGTATCTGCGAAATAGTATATAAACGCCATATTCCTTGAGACAAATTTATTAACTAATCAGGGATATTTTTCACATTCGAAAGACAGTTAATAAATTGGGTTGTAGTGTTCTTACTGTGCTATGAGGTTTGTACACACTACATTTAAAGGACAACCGGCACCATTTTGTTTGTTTCCCACTGACATCAGAAAAACGTTTTATAGCATCTAAAATACCCAAATCAGGCAGGCTGATATTTTTAGTTAAATGAAAAACACCAATAAAAATGACTTCAAAATGAATCCGGAAATGGCCAGTTTCAGAAGGTCCCACCCCCTTGTTCGTGACGTCACGCCAAGACGTCTTGCCTTGCTCGAGAATCAAAACAATGGCTTCTGATTCGGAGAAGATGCTTTCTCTTTACTCATCCAATTATGAATATGATTCAAATAGTTCTGAAGAGGAAAGCATAAATGTTTGCAATTGATTCAAGGAGTCCTCCCATATCAATCCGAGCCGTCAATGACAGCAATGTAGCACCCAGAAAATGCAGAAGATTGCGCCCAAGCTCCGTTGGAAATGGGCTGATTTGTCAGCTGGGAATTTATGTCAGCGAATATCAAATAGTTGTCTTGGTGCAACACAAAACGATTCACCATGGCGTTATTTATGTGTTTTCCTTCTAATTTCGCCATCAACACGGATCAACACGAAGTTTTCAGACCAAACAAAGTACCCAAAATACATTGTGTGACGCTTTCTCGGTCAGGGGCGGTCCAAACGTGACGTCACATGGGGATCGTCACCAACTCGAAAACAAGACTTCATGAATATTCAGCGCAAGTCTTAAAACTTAAACTATAGCTATATGCTGTGGAATCTTTGTAAAATATGCTCAGTCGAAGTCATTTGAAGTGATTTTATAAATTATGGACATAACTTGTCCGGTGGCGTCGGTTGTCCTTTAATGCTTTAGGTTTAATATTTCCGGCCCAAACACTCCCTCCAAATGCTCATGGCCCGGCCCCTCTGTCAAATTTTAGAACCCAATGCGGCCCGCGAGTCAAAAAGTTTGCCCACCCCTGGGTTAGACACATTGAGTAAAGGGCCCAAGGCGAAAGAAGAAGAAAACAACAGAAGCAGTAATCATATAGAGCTATCCATCACGGGCTGATGAGTTGGGCGGATGAGTTTTCTTTCCCATTTAGCTTAGCGCTATTCAATGGTGACTAAAAGAGAATCACTCTTTTCCATCTCTCATGAGTCTTCTGCATCTTGTCATTTCACAGTCCGTCCTTTGCATGGCCTATCAACCTTATCTCTTTAGCTTTTGGTCTCAAGAAAATCTCATAATCTATAACTAGTACAGGGCTAGCTGTGTCTCCTGTTTTGTGGGCTTTTTTTCACCCCCAACTCATATAGTTTTTTTATGTTTGCAGTACGACAGTGATTTTTGTTTGTGCTTGAAATATCTCATTGATTTTTCAATAAATTTGCAGTATTTTTTTAAACCCATGAATTGTGATTTGGAGTCATATTTTTGCCTCTTTATCGCTAGTATCCAGATGAAGTAGTCATTGCCATATAAATCACCATGTTACAACACACATTATTGCTGCCATAAAAGCTTAAATTGCTTTCCCGCAATGTGATAAAATGGAGTTCGTCCACTCAGGAGCATGGTTAAACCCGAGTACGTGAACTCATGCAGCTTCTCTGCCTCTACATCTTGTGACCTAACCATTCCACTGCAGTACCGTGACTGAACTTCATTCTCCGTCTCCAGTGCATATCTTCTCCGCACAAGCTCTGTACTCCAGACAATGCCATTTGAAAACCTCAAAGTCCATGCAAACTGCTGTTTGACCACAATGTTTTTACCAGCACTGTAAACAAAAACAGTCAGTCATCGGTAGACAATCACCCTGCAATTTAAAAGACCTCATCTTCTCTTTTGGCCTAAACCCTCATGTTTCTAAACAAATGATGAATGTCAAATACTTCATTCATGGATGTTTTAACAGCTTGTGACATGAATTGGTTTGAAATTAAATTAATGTGCATTTCTAATGTATCTGATGTACATCCCTTCATCAATTGGTTATACTGCATATTCTTTTCGACTGTGAACTTTGTGCGGATAAGCGTTTAGGTAATAGATGGACAGATAGATTGTTCACAAGTTGGATGGTGCCGGGTTTTCTGTTTTGGGGCAAAAGTCGGACTAAATATTGGAGTTGTTAAGAAACCACATGGCACAGTTTTCATTTTGTGATCAACAGGTGGCATTGTAGGGCCCTGCCTGTGGCTGCACATGTGTTGGTCATTTTAATCAGTGGCAGTTAAAAGGACTCCCGGCATGACCACTCAGTGTCGGGTCATTGTGTGTTTCACCCTGTCAGGTTTGTTTCGTCTTGTCATGTTATACTTCTGGTTTTATTTGCTACTTTGGACATTTTTGTTCTGATGAATATTGTTTGAGATTTTGTTCCCTGACTTTAATTACTGTAATACAGTTTGTCAAATACATTCTGCTCCTACTTCCTGCCTCCATTTTTGAGGTCCATCACCACTAGCACCTTGCAAATCGTGACCGTCACTGAGAAGAACAGAAGTGAGGCACATGTACCCGCTTCATCCTTGGTGACTTACTTTGCCCTTATCAAAACAAAAATAAAGATGGAGATTAAGGATAGAGAAGGTAGGACTTTGACAAAAGGTCATTGCGCCCTCACATCTAAGCAAAAGTAGATATGAGACTGACTCGGAATTGCCAAGCTGATCGAGAGTCTGTCGCTCATGTCTCCTTTTCATCCTTATTTCTTATCATGCTCCAAGCGAGGCAAACTCAATGGATACATCGAGAAGAAAGGAAGGTGAATTGTGTTTAAATAGTTTAAATCAGAAATTACACTGCGATACATTTCTACGTATGCTGAAAGCTTGCGGTGATTTATACTTTCTGACCAATAGAGACTCGAAAGGCTGCAGCTGTGGGATGTCAAACTTCATTTCAAGAATTGCTTTTCAGAGGCATATGGTATAACGTGACCAGAAATACGCTCTCACCTTTTTCTTTCCCCTTCTGTAATCCTTACATAAATACTTTCTCCAATTTAAATTACCCTGCTCGTACCCCATAGCCCCCAAATCATTACATGTGAGTAATACAGTAAATAATTTAACATAAAAAATACTCTCAAAATTTAATCATTTAATTTTCCATCATAGTTGTGGCCTGCCCAAGTTAATTAGTTTTGACATCTTATATGACACTATTTAAATAATTCAATCTGACTATGAAAGGAGAAAGTGTGATTGGGGGATAAACTGTCATCTTGGGTGTCCAACCGCTAAAAACACAGGAATACTGCTGCAGGTGCAAAAAACTGAAAAAAAAAAAAAAAAATAATACAAAACATGCATTTAAATTTAACATACACACATAAAACAATTGCAAATGGTCAAATGTTCTAAACCTAAATACAATATAAATTTCCCACGGAATTTCAAGTCCCAACGTCAGCTATCGCAGAGTCAGTTCCAGTTTGTCTATGGCCCTGTAGAGGACACATGGTCCAAAATAGATGCATAGAAGATCCAGTGCGACAGAGTTGCTGAACCTACACATTCCACCCACCCCCATTGCTAATTAAATTACTGAAGCATGGGTGTCCATTCCTGAAAGATATAACACGTATTAACAGTTCCTCATTTCTCGCTTGTCTCAATTTTGCATATTATCTTCGTATGGCCTTCAAAGCAAAACAAAAAAGTGAGGAAGGACGAGCAAAGAAGGCTTGGTAGGAATGACAATTTCTATTAGACGAAGGATTGTCAAAGAATTGCAATTTATAATGGTCTTTCATGCAAATGTTGTCATCATTTGCCAGACTTTCTTGAAAAAACAACAAACAAGAAAAAAAGAGATCTATTACCACACACTGACAAGTATGAATGACATTCAGGAATTGAAATGTTTAAAACCCCCCCCCCCCCTTTTTGAGGCAGATGCACAAGTGACATGGCAAAGCCAACAAGAAACAAAAATGACCAGTAATTAAACAGAAACACAAGCGAGAGAAATTTAAATTAAGCTGTAGAATCAAAAGGTCCTGCCAGTCATCTGGAAGGACCCTTTGCCCACCCAGTGCTTGTCTTACCTCCTTCCTAAATGTCATACAACACTCTTCCACACTCTTCCACCACCAACCTAAGCTGTCTGGCTACACTCTCACCAACCACTACTTTGCAGTCACTGATTTCCTTTAGATGGCGCCGTTGACACAAAATGTAGTCGACCTGTGTACTTCTGCCTCCACTCTTATAGGTCACCCTATGTTCCTGTCTCTTCTGAAAAAAATATTCACAATAGCCATTTCCATTCTCTGAGCAAAGTCTACTACCACCTGTCCTTCAGCGTTCCTCATCAGGAGTCCAAACCTGCCCATCACCTCCTCATCATCTTTGTTTCCTGCGGCAACATGTCCATTGAAGTCTCCACCAATTACAACCCTCTCACTTCTCGGGATGTTCTGTATGACTTCATCAAAGTCCAACCAAAATTTATCCTTCGCCGCCAGCTCACATCCTACTTGTGGGGCACATAGGAGTCCAAGATGGCGCCCGAGTAGGCAGCCGTCAGCAAGTGCTCTCATGAGCCTTGCTTTTTTGTTGTTTTTGTTTGACTTCAAGACGGCGCCGCGAGAGTGGCTGCCTTTCCCAACTCCATTTCTCTTTCTGTCTTCACCATGATAGAACAACTTAAACCCTGACCCTAAGCTTCTAGCCTTGCTCCCTTTCCACCTGGTCTCCTGGACACACAGAATGTCAACCTTCCTTCTCTGCATCATGTCAACCGGCTCGCGACCTTTACCTGTCATTGTTCCTACATTCAAAGTTCCTACTCTTAGTTCCATACTCTTGGAGTTCCATGTCTCTCTTTTCTTCCGGGCACACCTCCTTCCTCTCCTTCTTCGACCAACAGTAGTCAATTTTCCACTGGCACCCTGAAGGTCAACAGTACCAATGGCGGCCCTTGTTAACCCGGGCCTCGACCGATCCGGTATGGGATTCAGAGTTTTAATTCGCATATTTGTTTTGGCAAGAATTTTTACGTCGGATGCCCTTCCTGACACAACCCTCTGTATTTATCCGGGCTTGGGACCAGCACAATAAGACACTGGCTTGTGCCCCCTTGTGGCTACAATAAACTTTGTAATTACAGTCTAATTAAGTACAGTCGTAAAATATGAAAAAGAAATTGTGGCAGAGCTATGCAAAGAAATGACACGATGAGATTAAAAAAATGTTTGTCGATAACAAAACAGCCTGTTGAGAGGAAGATTAACAAGTGCAGAGCTAAACTACCAGCTACTATGCATTCAAGCTGTGTTGAAGGTTCTGTAGCCCTATTCCCAGTTGAATGAGCTCGCCTTGTTGGTTTTTTTTCCATTTACATAAAATAAAATTTTGTTTCCAAAACTTACGTTTTCTTCCGTATTTTCTGGTGTATAAGATGCACCCAAAAGCCTTTCTTCAAAAGATGACCCTGCGTCTTATACGCAGGTGTGCCTTATATGTGAAGTAATATTGAGCCACAACAGGTCTCACAACTACTGTCAGCAGCCACTGACTCCATTTCCCCCCCGCAGAAGTAGTGCGTAATCACAGCCTCTACTGTAGCGCCTTATAATGCGGTGTGCCTTATATTTGGAAAACTTTTATCTATGCATAAATTATATAAATTTTTCATTCCATAAAGGTGCGCCTTCTAGTCCGCCTTATATATGGAAAAAGTTTGAAAATACACCATTCATTGGGGTTGCACATTACACTCCAGCACGCCTTATACACCGGAAAATACGGTAGACTTCTTCCAAGACAAGCAGAGTGAACTTTTCTAGCCAATTAAAAGATCAGGACTCTAGAAGGAAACAGAACCATTCAAAGTTCACTACAAATTAACTGTTGTGTAATTAACAATACCAAGGCACTTATGTGGTGCTTAAACAAAAGGCCATTATGCTGTAGGCCCAGCGTTGTTAACCCTACATTAATACTTCTGGCTTATAGATATAATAGTATATAACAGTATCCTATGGTTTGAAACTTTTATGCACCGGCTGCAGGCAAAATATCAATTTTGCGTTCCTTCTTCTTGAGTTGGGACATCACGGAAAACATTTATGGGTTCTGGAAGATATCGCGAAATATTTGTCAGCAATGTTTACTTACAGTGGCATCCTCCACTCAAAGTGGAACTTGGCAAGTCATCCATGTAAACGTCAATGACTAAACATGTCATGATCCATCAAGTCATACCAAATCATTGCAAGTGTTTCACAGGGAGCATTTTTTTCTGCGCCACCCCACAAGCCCCTTCTTCCCCAGCAGTGCCAGCACTGCTGGGCACGTAGGATGTGCTCGCACCTATTAGACATACCAGAATGCACCACTGAGTCAACTAAATATCACTTTTTTTACTTTACTTTTACTTGTCAGGGATCTTCAATTTAGCTCTTTTATTGTCTCTGATTGAATGCTGCAGGTGTACATATTGAGCCGGCCAGTGACTAGTGTCCTCTATTAACATCTTTTACAAATGTCAGCCTTAATTTTCATCCTGTGATTACAAGACAACAGTGCCAGAGCCTTTAAAATGTCAATAATGTCAATCCTTTCATTTCCTGTCCCACCTGACCTTCACAAAAACTTTCTCAGAGGACCAAAACCCATTGTCTTGATGATGTGTTTTGAAAGGATGAATGAGATTTTGCAAAGGTCTTGTCAGAGTGTGTTTGTTTTGTTTTTGTTTTGTTTGTTTGTTTTTTGTTGTTTGTTTTTTTTTTTGGGGGGGGGGGGGGGGGGTGAGAGCTCAAGTGTCCACATGTCCACAATGACATACCACAGTTAACTGTAGAAAATCCAAAAATTGTCCAACAATTGATTGATCCAATATAAATAAAGCATTTTAAAGACAGTATTCTTCATAGCAAACTGTTGAACATAGGCAACTGGGCTCGTTCTTTTTTGTTGAAAACGTTTCACTTTTAATCCAAAAGGCCTTTTCGCTTGTGAATTTTTAGGTGTGGCGTTTCCCTTATACACCGTGGACAAGCGGTCAGCCAGCTGCAGGGCAAAAAAAAAATGATTTGTGTTTTCTTGTGCAAATCACAGCCGGCATTTGATTGTCCCCTTTAATGAGCGAAGGAAATACATTTATAATCTTTTACTTATTAATTAATGACTTTCTGTTAACTTTCAAGCTCATTAGCATTTATGTATCCTGTCCTTTGACTGTCAATGCCGCTTGGAAAAAAAAATCGGCAGAGATGAATATCAGCTCGATTAACATTCAACATGACCGGGCAGTCTTTGGACAGACGAGGCAGCAACTCATCAAACAAATCCGAGCAGTCTCCACAACTAATCCAAGTTCTTGTACGGATGGCTTATACACCTTTAAAGGGTATTTAAGAGGCCCTTTACGTTTGCTGGTCTTTTGACCAGAAACAAATGTCTGATTAGACTCACTTGAGCCATTGGGTATCCCTAGGATGCATTGGACCGAATCAGGTGTATATAATTGGTTCTCCCAACTATCTGTTTTTCTTTGCAGCATGTTCAAGACACACCACCTTATTTGCATCCATTAGCAAGGTATTTCCAATTCTAATGATTTATTGATCATATTAAGCTGACAGCTTCAGCCACTTTTCAGCAATTGATTTCAAGGAACAATTGTAAATGTTCATTTAAATATTTATTTGCTCCAAATGAATGCATGATTATCAAACAAACCACATCTGTGAGGATTAACGGGGCCACATTTGTGGATGAAAAGAACTAGAATGACTAACAGAAAGAGATTAGACTCCTGATTCGCTCCTATGTTTTTGGCAAGATCCTGCAAACCCCGTTACCTTGTCCATCGTATGACACCTAATCCGAGGATGATTGCTTTGAGAATGGCTGGTGTCCTCCCCATCATGAATAAGACATTGCACATACCACACACGCATGCACACATGCACTTTTTTCAAGGGATGAAGAACATATTTGCATTCACAGATTTGTGACTCAAATACTATGACTTGATTTATTTAACTACATGTTGTGCGTTAGCGTGTTATATTCTCATGGGCGATAAAATGGTACACAGCAGAACTGTGAAAAGTTCTGAGAAAGAAATAACCTCTGTTAATGGAAGTTCAAAACAAAACATTATCACCGGTTCAAGGATTCCAAACAATACAAAGAACTTTAACAATTGCAGTTCCTTCTGGATTCCCTGTAGGTGTGATGGTATTGAAATAGATCTCTAAAGTAATTAATGGGCCTGGTGCGCATGGGGTGGGGGGTACAAGGGATGAGAAGAAGAAGCAAGGGTGCAAATGAGAAAGCTGTGTTTAATTAGACCCATGCCGAGGACGACCTGTCCTGTGGGACTGGCCGATCCTACATGAACTCTTCCACACAAGAAAGTGGGCTTAAAATAAAATGGAAGAATGTAATCTGGGAGAACAGCGCAAATGCTTCTCAAGAACATCCAGCATCATGATGTTTAATGTAGTGAATAAACTGTAAGAATGATGATTGTAAGAATGAAAATTGTAAAGAGCAGTACATTGGGGAGACTAAACAAATTCTCAAAAAAACACTTTAGCAACATTGCAGGGATAATACTAGTGGGCCTCAATCGGCAGTACATATGCACCTAAAAACTAGCAACCACTCATTTGACGACAATGAGGTTAAAATCTTAGCGAAAGAACTTAAATGTTTGAAACGGGAGTAAAAGAAGCGATTTTCATAAAACAACTAAATCCTTCATTAAACCGGTTTGGTGGGGTGAGGTTGAATTTGGATCGTTCATACAATAGCCTGCTGAGGCAACATAGGATTAGTAATACTGTTGAGGTGATACTGGTCGAAGTGGGGCAATCAGGCCAGTCGTTAGTCAGAACGACAGGAACTACCAGTGGAGCAGCTTCAGGGTGTAGTCCTCTGCTCCCCCCAACCTGAGAGCACGGACCTATCATAGCGGAGTCCGGCACCGCCATGTCGGGACAGTAGGGATATACATATAGGGCCTAAACTACCAGTAAGACTTTAGTTTGCTGACGAAGTTTCTTGGATAAGAAGCGAAACATCCAACACCTTCAAAGAAGTACGGATGACGGCTGAAGAAACCTTTTCATCGATGGACCACTCCTGTACGACTGAGAGCTTACACAGACGTTTTACCAGTGTTGTTACACATGATTAAAAAGCCTGTTGCAATACCAGGAACACTTGCTTCAATGAAAAAGGTCCATGATAAGAGGTAAATTAAAAAGTTTCATCTTCATAAAGACATTGACGCATTTTGAGTGTCATCTTGATATTCTCAACATTTTGGTGTGGTATAGAAACACATTATTTCATAGAAAAAGTCCTTGTTAATCCTGTCTTTCTCACACCAATCCCATCTAACTTCGGTCGAGAGGCTTGTTGACAGTTGTACAAACATCAGTTTGGATACGTTAGGCAGCAGTTTGATTTGTTTTGAGCTTCCACAACAGATTGACATCAGATTCCATCACCACAGGGATACTGTGACCATCCTGCATAACCAATTCACACACACACACACAAAAATGGCCCTGTCTTCGTCTTACACGCGCGCACACATTTGTACAAGCACACGCCAATTTTTGTGAGGAAGGCCTCTCTTGATATCAAAGTAAATTGCAACAAAGCAATTGTACTGCAAGATGGCAGCGTGGAGCAAATCCCTACAGGAAGGGCCAGAGGGCAGTTACCATGGCAACAACACCTCTGATGACAAATGACGAACTGATCAGTGAGCAGACAGTTTAAACCTATGGATCACTGGTAATATTTATATGACAACACAAATAGTGATTCTTGTATGAAAAACTCAGGTCGCATCCAAAAAAACAACAACATAAAAAAACACCACCACCACCCTAAACACATGGCAGCACAGGACCCCCAGAAACCAAAAGATGGACTGTTCATATTTTTTTCCATATAGGTTAAGTAATTTACTGCCATTCACAAATTTATTTGAGAATTGAAAATATGATGTAAAGCCCCATCCCGAATTAGTTTGGGTTTTGTTTTTTCTTGCTTGGGTGCTGATAAAGCACTAGCAGAGACCTCTGGCAATGTTTTTCCCTTCCACAAAGGGGCATAATTTCCCTTTTTTCCCATGTTGGTGCTTTGTTCCAGCTTCAGCTGCTATTAAAGTGCTATATAAACCAGTATTGCATTGTATTTTGGACAGCCACCCTCATTTCAAGCTCATATAACTCCAGACCCATATGATTTAGGAATGAACTTTTTTTTCTGATGGAAGAAGAGAGTCTAAGCTTTCTTATGACTATAAAGTGTCCTTGAGAGTTTTGAAAGGCGCTTATAAATGAAATGTATTATTATTATTATTATTATTATTATTATTATTATTATTATTATTGAATGTTTATGTAGTCCTAAAACTCATTATTCTGTATGTCCCAGAATTCAAGTGCCAATGACAAAAATCCTGGCACAAGGGTGGACACATTTTTGCACATGTCTGGCAGTGAATGAGTTCATAATAATAAATAATAATACATTTCATTTAGAAGCGCCTTATAAAACTCTCAAGGACACTTTACCCAAATGATTCATTGGACCTGGTCTACTTTTTTTTGCTTTGTTATTTTGTGAAAGTAACTTTTATTTGTGACTACTCTTACAAAGAACACATTGTTCGGGCAGTAAACAGGTATTAAATGTAAAACTAAAATCATATATCATAAAATGATCTTTTTCTGCCTTATTGCTTCTTTTGGATCACTTCATTGTGATAAAGCCCAATTTATTGTAGAATAACTGGAAGCGTAAATCACTAAATTTGCCCAGGACTTTTACTTGCAAAATCTGCACGTAAATGTGTCATGTAACAAACAAATAAAATACTGTTGAAACAGACCAGCACAGTGCGATACAATCAAACTTTGCACATTAATGTTGACTTCAATGCATATTCAATCGTGTAGAATAGAAAAGAATAGTATAAGAATAGGGGCATCTACCATGGAAATGCACAGTCAATGCGGAAGCAGTAATTGATTTCTTCTGTACAGATTGAAAGTGGGCGTGCCAGGTTTAATGGACAAGTTATTTTGCAGAAATGAGTTTTGAAGATAGAGGAAATGTTTCTGATCTGTTTTATACTTACTCGGGTCGTATGGGGTGCTGGAGCCTATCCCAGCTGTCTTTGGGCAGTAGGTGGGGGACATACTGAACTGTTTGCCAGCTAATTGCAGGTCACACAGAAACAAACAGCCATTCATGCTCACACTCACAACTTGGGACAATTTGGAATTCAACCTCTGCACTGTGAAGTCGATGTCGGCCGCCACTCCTGGAAATGTATGTCGGTAAAATCATTTATTTAGATGAATAGAAGTGACAACGAGAAGTGAGTGGATATTGTCACTATGTAAAGTACAAGGAAAAGTTCACTAAAACAGTGTTTGCATTCAGTTAATATTTGACAAAGGTGATGTGAATGCTTAATTATGAATGTTGCCATAGATTACCTGTAAAAGGGGGTGTACACTTGTGCAGTCGCCTTTTCTCAGTTGCTTGTTTTTGCTTTCTCCTTCGAAAAGATCTGTTTCCAATTTGGTTGTACATGTGCTATGTCACATAAATAGTGTGGAAAACTAATTAAATTATGTATCAGAGTTTTGAAAATTTGCGTCTTGGTCTTTTTTTGTTATATGACAAAAAACAAACATTTGAATGGGGGGTGAATTTTTTTATGTCATCAATAGTTTGGTCTATGCTGTTCTCAAAATTGAATCTGAAGGCTGACAACACAGGATACCACTCGGAGATAAAATACTCCTATTTCACTCTGCCCATTTCCGATTCTGGGTAGTCTGTCTTCTGTATGTCTGTCGTGCAAGCACAGTAACGTTGAGGCTTGCAGATAACTGACTGCTAATTATCTGACACTGAGACGGTCCAAACACACCAGGAAGTGCTTGACACATTACATAAACAGACATACATTATGACCATCACCCATTAATTAGCAATTTAAGATGACACACCCAGAACTAATGTCATTCTCTGTGCCTCGCTTTGGTAAAAGCCCATCTAAACATTCTTAGGAGCGTCATGTCGCACAAGTTGAAGAGAAACCGAATGCAAAATGAAGTACCGATGTTCCGACTTTTACATACTTGAAATGCAAACTAAATGAAGAGATCCAGACTATATCTTGGCGACTGTTTAATCCACTTAGCAAATGGAAATTCTCTCCTGTACCCTGTTACCACCAACAACATCACAGACTGAAGTCACTCAGGGTCAATCCAGGTCTTTCTTGTGCAAAGAGAAATAATCCCTGGACGTATAAAGAAAGAGCAGATGGAAAATGTCACTGGTTAACTCATCCACTGCCATTCACAAATTTATTCGGGAATTGAAAATATGAGGTAGAGCACCATTCCAGAATTTGTTCGGGTTTTGTTTTTTCATTCTTGGGTCCTGATAAAGCGCTGGCCTTGGCTTCTGGCAGTGGCTTTTTCTCTTCCACAAGGAGGCAGCATTCCCTTTTTCCATGTTAGCGCTTTGTTCCAGCCAGTGTCTTCTTGTGC
This sequence comes from Hippocampus bargibanti, assembly GCF_051943395.1. NCBI lineage: Eukaryota > Metazoa > Chordata > Actinopteri > Syngnathiformes > Syngnathidae > Hippocampus > Hippocampus bargibanti. The sequence continues at coordinate 9,082,764 of NC_142735.1, forward strand.
CAGTCCCAAGCCCGGATAAATACAGAGGGTTGTGTCAGGAAGGGCATCCGACGTAAAAGCTTGGCCAAAACAAACGAATCAAACCTATGAAGATGGGGGAAAAGTATTCGCTGTGGCGACCCCTTGAAGGGAAAAGCCGAAAGGAAAAGAAGAAGATAACTCAAGACCCATATGTATTAGGAATTAACTCTTTTGTTGTGATGAAAGAAGAGAGTCTAAGGTTTTTATGCTGCATTGAATGTTTATGTAGTCCTAAAACTCAATATTACACGGGTCCTGGAATTGCAGTGAAAATGACAAAAACCCTGGCCATGGAGTAGACACATTTTGTCCTTCTAAACCCAACACAATTCTGCAAAGATGTCATAAAGAAATAGTACCCCAAAGTACTACAGCTGTGGAGTTGGAAAAAAACCTCAGAGCAGTCATGTCTTGACAATCTGTCAAATTCATGATTACAAAATTGCCCTGTAAAGGCTCACAACCGCACTGTTCCACTTGCTGCTCTGCCATCAGCTGTTTGTACACCCTGTCAGAAAGATGGAGAGAGTAAGTGAGAAAGAGAGATGGAGAAGAGGCAATTCTTGCAAGAGGCCAAATGGGCTGGAAACACAAGGTGAGAATGCATGGAGTGAAAAGGCAGTGTTGCAAGGAGGAAGCGTGTGGAAAGTGAATTGACAGTCAACGAGTGGAAATGGGCAGCAGAGAGAAGGATGGCTGATTACTAACTAACACGTTATAATCCACGATTTATTGAGTTTTGGTGCTAAAAGCAATAATTGAGCATCTCCCAAACTGCATAACAGAATGGACTTTAAACACCGCCCTCTGTAGACCAAAAACGGAATGGTTGATTCTGAGGGGGGGGGGGGGGGGTGACAAAACTACACTCACTAGTAATTTACTGCCCTCTAGTGGACAATACCTTATGCACCAAATCTATGACGACAAATTACTATACTTGATTTACGAGAACACGGGTTTGCAATCATATGCATGTGACCATTCAGTTAGCATTTGAATTCAGTTAGAACTGGCAACTTAGTTTTGATTTCCCTGGGAAGAGATGGATGAAGAAGCTCGGCAGGTGGCGGTAGAGGTCTGGGGTGCTTTTGCTGCTACCCAATCCGGTATAAATAGAAGATGAATGGATGAATTGATTTTTTTTTTATCATAAAAACCTGACATTTGAACAAGAGTACTGTTTGAATCGACTGTTCAAACCATCCCACTTTCAAAATGTAGAGCTCATTCAGGAAAGCCAGAGAAGTGTTTGACATTCAGAAAATGCATCAATGTTTCACAATCTCATACCCAAATAACACATTCACCTCCGCCATTTACATTTCGAGAAATTCAAGTGAAGTTCTCTAGTTAACCATTCGATTTATTCTACAGCCGTTTGGTCCAGCATAGACTCTTCAATAGTCACCCCCAGTGTTGTAGAAATCATAGTCTGTATTTTAATACAACACTGTGCCTTTTACTGACCCAATCAACAGAAATGGAGCTTCGAAAAGCCAATGCTTACAAGACAAAAAATCAAGCAGGGCCCACTCATTGCCGATCTCAGTCTGTGCTTGTTTTGACTGACACCATCTACTCACCAGTGTGGTCATTTGCAGGCAGAGCATAGAAACGTTCGGACTGTTTTTCTGATCTCATATGATGACACAAGAGGGACTAAAGAATATATTCATCTTTGAGTATGAGTGCTATTCAAAAAAAAGTTTTAATCAGTGCCAGATAAACTTCAATCCAAGTTTTGCATATCGCACCACACTTTCCCAGGATTAATGAAATAAGAATTACAACTGCATATTCATTGCAGTTTTGAATGGTTTTATACCCTCAGCATGTGGCGGAAATAAAAATAACAAAATTACTGTTGGAACAAAGGAGATATTGCTTCACATTTAAGCATTTTTTAAAAATCTGTCCAATAAACCATTATTACACCATGAGGTGTACTTATAGACTTTTAGAACAACCCTCCTGTCTATTTAATAAATTATTTTAATGTTGCAATCCAATTATTATTATTATTGTTTTTTACTTGGGTAAAAAAACACAACCACCACAATTATTTGTGTTTTGGATCAAAGAGAAAAACTCACAAAATTGGTACATCTATTCTGTATTATGGAACTGAGATAAAGTCACAAGGTGAATTTAGAGTAGATTGCTGGTGTCGGCCCGAAATATGTTTCAGGCTTATTTACTTTGAGCTGAAACTGTAATTTTGTTTAAAAAAAGACCAAAATGGAAAATACAACCTTTGTAAAGCAACAAATAGCAAGAAGCCCCCGGTGGTACATGTCAATACATTGCTCAGTGTCTTTCGAGAGACGTGGCAACCTTTCTGAATGTGCCAAATCATTATTTCCACTACTATGTTGAAAGCTATGCATATTTTTTTCAGTTTTTTTTTAATCAAGCATGGCAATGTGGCGTTTCCAGCAAAACGGGTTATCGAGCTACACGATGACTTTAGTGCCAAAAGCATTAAACTTACTCTCAAAGCTCATTCTTAAAATTTAGCATTTATTGAAGGCAACAGTATAATCACGAATATAAAGGGACATTCAGTGAGTACAGTATGTGAAAGCAGAACTTTGAGGCAGAGAAATCAGAAGTTGAAATACTGAACGGATTCAAAAATGATTGTCAGTGTCTTTGCCTGGATCACTGCTCAGTCCATCGTCCGGCTTTGAGCTCTATGAACACAAATAACACATTGACATGTAAAGACTTAATTGTTGGTATTTACAAACATGTACAAAATATTTTCTAAAGTGTTTTACTTTCTCTTCTAAATATATAGAAAAGCCTTACAGGTTTATACATTGTCATTATTTTTATTTTGTATTTTAAATATGTCTTTTGGTCGGGTTCTTCAATAGTGTGACATATAATATTCAATATGCTGCAGGTACACAAAATGCGACATTACACTATAGGCATCATGTTGCATGGCTAGCTTGAAGCTCACTCTATGATTTTGTGTTAGAAATTATGCAGTTCTACCATGTCAGAGGGAAGGTGATGTATACTGTATTTTAATTCATTTTGCAAATATTTTTCTTTGATTTTTCTCTATTCAAATGGCAAATATTTTTAAGTTAAAAAAGATGCCCTCTGTCAAATATTATGGCTGTTTCAAAACATTTGTTAGGTTATAAAGCACTGATACTATTTGAGTTTGCAGAATGAGGAGGTCATACTGAAATAAAAAAGTTTTGCATCAGTTGAACTTAGAAGATTTTTGCAGATTCTCTGCTTGAATTTCTATGCAGGGTAGCAAGTTAGCCTCCTCAAGCTGCTATCTGGATGTGAACTGCCCCCAACTCTCATGAATCTTTTGCCTGAGGATGTGCCTTAAGGTTCCCCGCAAAGTTTGACGTTTAGGGGTTACGAGTGTCACACCAGAAGTTTCTGCTCTTTTAAGCCCACAGTAAATGATGCAGAGGTTTTAGTTGCAGCATGATAATTTTTACTGATGCGTGCCGTTAAATGATTTATGGATTGCCTACCTTGGACTTGAAGAAGAGCCCCATGACGCCTTTAGAGCGTCTGTCCGCTGTTCGGTCTGAGGTGATGCAAAGGGACATGGACTTACTGTCTCTCCTGGCTCGGGTGGTGTCCACATCATCCGCCCCACCCACCACAGCCAATGATAAACCTACAGTATGAGTACAACTAATCAAATTACACCCGTACCCCTTTTCCAAATAAGTAAATAAATAAATAAGTTCGTAGATACTAGTGCAGCAGTAGTTTACCTGTTATGGTAGGCAGCGACCTGGAATTGGTGCCGCTAAGCAATGTGTTTCCATTGTTAGGCTCTGACAAATTGGTGTCACTACGGAACTCTTGCTTCTTGGACAACTGGAGTGGTGACCGGGATCGTCATGACACATCCACACAGATGCTCAAAATCAGAACTTCGACAGTGATAATCAATGCTCACCCGTTTGCAGTCCAGAGTGTTGGTCTGCTCTCTCTCCTCTGTAATGAAGATCATGCTACTCCTCTTTCTCTTCTTCTTACTTTTCCTCAGTTTCACCTCAGAGTCGCCCACAGTTACAACATCGTCATCCTGTGTGCTAGCGCTAAGGCTGCCGCTCGAATGTGGAAACGTGCTGCTCAGGAATGACTCAGGGGGGAAGTCCCTGCAAAGAGGAAAAGGAAGATTTGTGGAGTGTAATTTACAAATCCCAAAAAGCGGGCACTACAATGTGTGTTCATGGCAAACAATGTTAATACACTGCTGTTGGGTGTGTATAGAGACTGCAGCAAAATTGGCAATGGATGTAAATGTGGTGGATACCTCCCTTTCTAAATTGGTTGTTTTTGTTCAGGCAACATTTCTGGTTTTCACCAAGAACATTTTCACAAAACTCCACAAGTGCAAAATCACACACAAAGTGATGGAATTGGGAGTGTGAATGGAAGAGGCTATCAGATGCTCAATATGTTGCCACTCATTCTCTGATCCCTTTCAAACACAAACGGTGCGCACATTCAAATTGGGCGTGTTTATGGTTTCTAAGGGGGATAAAATGTTCGAAGGGAGAGGCCAGTAACAATTGTACCATGCAATGAAATTACCCAGAAAGAAACAAAAGAGTTAAAAAATATATATACAATATTCCCAAAGGTGGTATGGCATGAACGCCCCATTTCCACATTTAGATCATCGAACATTTAAAAAACTGAATAGCTGAGTTGGAAATATTTGTTTCAAGCATTTCGTAAATGTACATAGACAGAAAAGCTCCGTTTTTGCCATTAGCTTTTATTTGGCTGGCACCCCCTTATCACCAACTGCAGTCCTTGTTCTGCACGTTGGTGCCGATTTACAGTGCCTTTCAGATGAAGTATTGAATTAATTTCATGTTTCATGAATTACTGTGCATACTAAATGGATCTATATTTTCATCTACCCCTTTAATTAGGAGGTGCAAAATAAATTGTCGGGCTTTTTTTTTTAACTTTCCTGCCATTAGAATTCTGGATGTGGCCAGTAACCAGATTTTTGTGGCGATTAAGTCAGCAGCCTTTTAATAACCAGTCCCTTACAATCTACTCTTTGTTACAGTCATTCTTTTGTCATTTTTTGATAATGTCACTTTGCTTACCTATCAACAGAGAGTTTGGTTGGCGTTGCGCATTCGGATCCTTGTAGTGAGGAAATGGAGATTATGGACTGACGAATAGACCGCAGCATGGAGCAAGGTCGAGTAGACTTTCTGTCATCCAGGTCCAACTGGTGAGAAAAACAGTGTGGCAGAGTTGTGGAAGATCTATCTTTCCGTCTATCAATTTTCTATCCTGCTTTTCATCTGATCTCATGTGTGCACCTTAGACTGATCTTCAAGAGTTGGCCCTCAACAGTACATTTACATTATTGAATGTCCTTCAATCGGTATTTGTTCTGTCCTTGTTATGATGATGCAGCCTGCACTACCGATGACAAATCCCTTGCGTGTTCTACATGGCCAATAAAGACTTATTCTGATTCTAATTTATTAACAGCAAAGGGCACATGTTTTTGTTTGAAATGATTACTATATTACTGTTTCTTGGCACAAAGTCATGACTTTTAGGACCATTTTAGGGTACTGAATTTTCCGGTGTATAAGACGCACCGGAATATAACGCACACCTCTAATTAATGTATTTTCAAACATTTTCCATACATGAGACGCAACAAACTATAAGGCGCAACTTTAATGAATTACATATTTTAAGTTTTCCAGATATACAGTAAGGCACACCACATTATAAGGCGCTACAGTAGAGGCTAGGGTCATGGTTTATATATCCTAGCATGGTCTACACACTTCTACAGGGGGAAATCAAGTCATTGCTGCTGACAGTAGTTGCGAGACCTGTTGTGGATCAATATTAGTCGATACATCCGTAAAGGTATGGTACAGTGAAAAAAAGGACAATAATGACTGTCTGAGTTCCTGTCAGGTCAATTTGCAATTCTTACCAGCTCTCTTACACCATATTCCTTCTCAACTTTCTTTCTCAGCTGTTTGAAACATTCCTCCATGCGCTCATGGAAGGGTCGCAGATCATCGGTCACTCTCTTCCCATGGAGAGCAATGCCTCCACCCAGTAATGGGATCTATAAACACAAAGATTCATGGGTTTAGGACATTAAAACAGTCGTGAATTTAGGAGTGAGTAGCAAAGAGAGTAAATCTTTGATCTTTCTTGGGGTTGTAAATATGGGTTAATAAAGAGAAAAAAAGTACATTAAAAGAGGTAATATTTGTAACTTTAATTTTAAAATGATTTACATGTTTTTGTCATTTTGTTAAGTACCTGCCATGCAATGAGGTCTTTGAGACGCAGTAGTTTCTCTTTGTCATCCGGATGATGCTGAGTATACGCTTCTGTAAAGAAAGCCTGACAGCAAAAGCAAAACAAATCAAATACAATTAGAGAAGAATTGGATGTTGATATGAGCCTACAAAACAATACCTAAAATAATAAGCATTAATGGAAGATATGGTACATATGTTGATATTCCACATTCAAATGTCAATTAGTGATGTACAAAACATTTGGCAAAGACAAATCCAAAATAAAACACTATTCATGTGATGTAGGCCCAGAAAATTTCAGTTCACCTGAAACATATTTGAGAGGCCACGTAATACTTTTTTGGGGCAGTTTTGCAGATTCACAGATGATTGTAAGCAGTAGCCCTCCCAAGCACTCTCCTCCACCCGCATGAAGCATATATTGGCTATTTAATGACATTTGTAAACAGAAGAGCGATCATACTGTAGATGCATCACATACACATCCGTTACATATCCACACATGAAGGAGGCGCAATGGGGAAAAAAAGTTGTAAAATAATTTATCTTGGTCTCATATTAACATCATAAATACTTTTCATTTGACTCGGGATGTTGAGACTTTTGATAGCTACTGAGGAGGACCTAAAAGCCACGTGAAATCATCAGAAAGACAGATGAATTCTAAATGATCAGTAAATGTTTTGCTTGATTATAAGTGACGACTCACTCATTAAAAAGGACATATTATGTAAATGAACTTTTTAATTGCATGCAAACAGATACATTACTGGTAGTTGGGTCTCCGGAGTGTCTGCCTTTGCTGAAAATATGACTTTGAGGAAGCCAGTCAGCAATTCACTCTATCATAAAGGTGGTGCTAATTTACCCAGTTATGGCCACCTTCACGCAGTCCTGATTGGACAGTGAAGCTACTTGCTTTGTCAAACACACTTTATCTCTGATACGTCGTTAATTAGAGGTGACTTTGTGCATGCTCTAATCACTTGCAGTGTAAATATGCTTGCCATTTATGGCTTTCCTCAGAGTACCTTTTCATATTTGGCAAAGCCACCCATGACTGCCGGATCCACGATACCATTAAGCAGCATGGAGAGAGGGTTGATGGGAAGGCTCCAGTCAGCCTGGTACTGGTTGATCATGGCCAGAATCTTCTCATTGGTGGAGTCCATGGTTTCAATGGCATTCTCCAACGGGGACAAGGTCGTCTGGGGATGGAGTGATCCATACATGGCGGGATAGAAGATTTAAAAGACACCAATGACCAGGCGTAATCTGAGTATACAGATTTTTCACCCCAAAAAACATCAATCAAATCCTTGGGTGCATGTATTCAACCTTACATGTTTAATGTCAGTAGCTTCGAACCAGCGCAGGATACCTGGCAGCTTGTACTCAGTGGTGAAGGTTGTACGCTCGATCCACATAGACTTTAAGAGAGGAGCAATTCTATTTGGGGCATCGTTTCAAACTGACATTGAATGACATTCACTCCTCGATGACCATAAAACTCTACTCACAGCAAACTCATTGTTTGGGTCTACTGGTCCTTTCCTCACAGGTCTGGAATAATGAAAACGTTGCACGTAGTTGGACTTGTAGAAGCTAGAAGGAGTCAAACAAAGGTCAGTGTCATTGAAATTCCAAACACTTTTGCAGTGTGAGCTCAGTTCACACTTTCTCCTCTTCAGACAGCACTGACTTGATGATCTGGTCAGGTACCGGTTTATTCTTCAGGCGAGGAGGGATTTCGAGGACAGGCTGGACAGTGAAACACTGAATATCTGTACCAAATAACTGAGAATTTAAACACTATGTAGCACGACGGGAAATACTGTGAGGATTGCTGGAGTTCAAAGCTACCAAAGTCGCATCAGTAAAAATTAAAAAATGAGTCCTTGAACCGCTGTCTTGTGTTACACGAGACGTCCATTACTGCACATTGTCATTGTCAAATGGAGACTTTTGTACACATTCAGACATGGTCAGTCATTTTTCCCCCACGAATTGATAACATTGATCTGTCCTTGCCAGCTGTTATTTTTACTCTTGATTTAAAAAAAGCTTGAGAACAAATAATCAAACTCTCTTGCACACTTGAACTGTCTGCATTGGAAACGCGCAGTCACCTTAAAATTAACTCAATCACTGGCATCCCCGAATTCATTCAGAAATTGAAAATATGACGTGGAGCGTGATTCCTGAATTTGTTCGGGTTTTGGTGTTTCTTGCGAGGGTGCCGATAAAGCGCTGGTAAGACCTCTGGCAATGTTTTTCCCGTGCATGAAGGGGCAACATTTCCCTCTTTTCCATATTATCGCTTTGTTACAGCTTCTGCGGTAGTTAAAGCGCTATACAAACCAATATGTATGTATTGCATTGTATTTTGGACAGCCACCCTCATTTCAAGCTCATTTAACTCCAGACCCATATAACTTTACATTTTAACTGTTTTTATTTATGATGAAAGAAGCGAGCGTACGTTTTTTTTACACTGCATTAAATGTTAATGTAGTCCAAACACTCAATATTCTGTGGGCCCTGCAACTTGAGTCTTCTTCTTCTCAAATCAGTGTCCTCCACCTTTAGAGGTTTGATCCGCAGGTTTATTTTGGCCAATCTTTTACGTCGGATGCCCTTCCTGACACAACCCTCTGTATTTATCCGGGCTTGGGACCGGCACAAGAAGACTTATGTCCCTTTGTGGCTACAGAACAAGCAACTCACTCAGTAAAAGGGTCCCAAACGTGACAATGACAAAATCCCTGGCAATGGAGTGGACACATTTTGCATATCGGCTGGTAGTGAATGGGCTAAAAAAAAACAATACACAGTATATGTGTAAAAATACAAAGATGTTGGAATCTGATTGGCAGTTGAGAAGAGTGCAGACTTTCATGTCAAAGTCAAAGTCAGCTTTATTGTCAAATATGCTAATATGCATGACATACAGCACAGATGAAATTAATGTCCGTTATAATCAATCAGGGAGTGAAATAAAGTGGAGATTTAACATGATTTCGGGGTAGTGTGGTGTTGATGCTTGTGCCCAGTTGTATAAGAGTACCGTGTTAGGTGTAATACCAACTTAAATAGAACGCTATGGCGTTTGATGAATAAAGCAAGATAGCTTTTTGAGGGGTATTCTGTTTGTTTTTGATTTTTTTTTTCTGTTTAGTTTCGGAGACGCAAGAATTCTGCCTGACAGCAACAAAGTAAGACACACGCATTGCATTAGCAACACGCGTGTGCAATATTTATGTGTATTTGTTTATTCTGCTGCAAGGATACACTGGAGGCAAGAGTTCTGGATGTCGTCCCCAGGCATGGTGGTGGTATTGAGCCGCACGGCACTGGGGAACTGGCTCATCAATTGGTTTTGGAAGTCCTCTCTGCGCTCATACTCCTTTCCTCGGTGAATGAAGACCTTGTTCTGTTGGATAAAAGACTGCTGTAAAAATTGTTGTCACTCGAATTTGTTTAGATTTTTGGACCACTTTAACCGTTGTGCGCAACCTGTGCACTGTAGTATCCATTTTCGCCGAAAGCTTAGGCTTTTGCAGGCTTCTACATCTCCCCTGCTTCCGTAGAAGATTAAATTGATTTTTTTTTAATCATAACCTTTGGAACAACAGATGAACCAATCCCTTCAAAATTAGAAAAGTAAAAAGTTAAAGACTGTCAAGCAACAATTTCTATGTTTTAAAGCTCCTCTCTGTATGACTGATTCGTTTTTATAGTGAACTCTGTGTTGAATATGGACTTGACATCTGTTTTATGATAGTACAAATGAAATTGACCTGTGTTATCACACAACGTGAATACACACCCTGAGGAATGGAGGGTAGCCTTGCCCATAGTAGCCCACTGCAAAGTAGTCCGGTTTGGGCCGCAGGATCTTCATAATGTTCTCGTAGAACTTTGCTTGTTTCTCCTGGAAAAAGAAAAAGATGTATGCCTTCCTCGTTGCATCAATCCACAGTGAATGTATGGGTGGTATAGCAATGAAGTATGAACCTTTCAGGATCATTTTTACAACAAAAATCTACATTCGCTGAGACAATTGCAGTAGTCATGTAAGACAATGAAACTATTTTCAAGTATTTATATAACTGCAGTCTCAGCAACGCCGAAAGTATCACAGGTGTACTAAATTGAAGAGAAATGTAAAGAGAGGATGGGCGGTAATAAATAAATTTATAAATAATACATTGATAAAAATGGGAGTCAATGAGAAATAGCTCAGTAATGGTCATGTGCAGTATATGTACATTAATACTGAAATGAGATAAGACGTTTTTTAAGATTATTTGTCTCCAAAATGTGACATTGTAAATCGACAGACATTACCAGTCTCTTGCTGAGTAGCTCATAGTCAAAGATCTCATTCTCGTACTGATCAGCTAGTTCCTTGCACAGAGTGATGGCCTCTTCCCACATCTAAGTGTGTGTGTGCGCACACACACACACACACACACACACACACACACACACACACACACACACACACACACACACACACACACACACACACACACACACACACACACACACACGCACACACAAACACACACGCACGCACGCCACGTGCGACAAAAAAATAAAAAACAACAGTGTCATTCACGACACCAGCTGCTGACAAACAGCCACGAGCTGTCCTCAGGGTTATGCATTTTATGGAAATCTCTGTGACAAATGAAGAGACTCAATCACTGCATGAGAGAACATAAAGGATTCAGTGGAGAGCAAAAATGAAAGTGCCACGACCACATGAAAAAGTGGCTATAAAATAACTCATCATTATATTGCTGCGGGTGTAATAACTTTTTAACTAAATAGATTTCAACTGAAAGAAAAACTAATCACAATCCGCCACCTATTGATTTCAGGGTACAGGAGGACTTTTGTAAACATAGCAAATTTAAACAAATGACAACTTGCAAATATGTTACAAGATTGTGCAGACCTTGCCCATGTCAAAGTAGTCAATGATGGTGTCAGAGAGTGTTTCTTTGAGTTGCCTTTGGGTTTGGGAGCCACGGAATTCAAAGTGGCTGCACGAGTCATCTGACCACTGGAAGAGGAAAAACACACAGACGTAGGGACGCTCCACCCAAAAAAAAAAAAAAAATGCAGCAAATGTACAGTAATTTTTCATTTTTCACAGATGGATGGATGGGTGGATAGATATCAGATAGATACTGTAGAGAGAGGGAGGGTGGGATGGATGGATGGATGGATGGATGGATGGATGGATGGATAGACAGATAGCTGAACAACCATCCCAAAACAGGCATGACTTGTAATACACACAAGTGTGTGTGTGTGTGTGTGTGTGTGTGTGTGTGTGTGTGTGTGTGTGTGTGTGTGTGTGTGTGTGTGTGTGTGTGTGTTTGCATGTACTACAACTATTGATGCAGAGATGTAGCCGAAATGTCCAATGTTGTGCCATAAACTGACCTCTGTGTGTTATTATGTAGAGTAACAGGTATCTTATCTGTTATTTGGCTCTGTAACAATCATGTATCTGTGCCTGTATCAGTCTCACTCAAGGCAGGCAGGCAGGCAGGCAGGCAATTCAAGAGCAAAATATAAATGTGACTGACTCAATTCCTTTTGATGTGTTCACGTGTCCCATACCTTTAGCAGGCGTGAGTGTAATAGCAGTGTGTATGCTGCCTCTGTGTAGTTTTCGCCCTCCAGGTGAAGGTCCCGCAACTTGTAAAGGTACCTGCCATAAACACACACACGCGCCCACACACACACGTACACACGCACACGCACACACACAAAGTGAAAACAAGTGCAAAATGTGAGCAATGTGGCATTCCACTAGATGACACTGTTGGACAACCTGATGTATTCATCACACATCTCTAATTCTCACCAATATATGGTTATACAACTCACACATGCTTCTTTAACTAACTAGGCTTCCACAAACAATGCGAGATACAAGAGACTTAAAGGACAACCGACGTCTCCGGACAAGTTATGTCCATAATTTGTAAAATGGCTTCAAATGACTTCTACTGGGCGTATTTTAATAAGATTCCACCGCATATAGCTATATTTTACGTTTTAAGACTCGCGCTGAACATTGAGGAAGTCTTGTTTTTGAGTTGGTGACGAGTCCGTACGTGACGTCAGAAAAGGACCGCCTCCTCACCGTAAAAAAAGACGCATTGTAGCGTCTTTCCATCACGTCAATGTATTTTGCTGTACTGTTTTTTTTAAACCATGTCTTACACCCAAAAGCCGCTAGCAGAGGGAAGCAAACTCCGTGGAAAGCTAGTATCAGCCTGTGGAAACGAGCTGATTCATTTCCTCACCGGAGCTGGTCGCCATTTTTCTGCCTCTTCTTGGGTGAGACATTACCCCCCGCCCGTTTGCCTCAAAATGGCCGAAATAAATTCTTTAATCGATTGCAAACATGTATGCTTTGCTCATCAGGACTATTTGAATCATATTCATAACTGGATGTGTAACAAGAAAACATATTCTCCCAATCTGAAGGTATTGTTTTGATTCACAAGCAATGCAAGACGTCTTGGCGTGACGTCACGAAAGGGGGGCGGGACTTTTTGAAATGCCCAATTCGCAGCTCATTTTTTTTGTAGATTTTGGACACTTTAAGTCATTTTTATTGGTGTTTTGGATTTGACTAAAAATATACTGCGTGTTTTTGGGTATTTTAGATGCTATAAAACGTTTTTCTGGTGTCAGTTAAAAAACAAAAAAGTGACGTTGGTTGTCCTTTAAATAGATACATAAATAAATACATCCGCCTTCACCAATATATTATTTGACAGTTATTTTTTTCAATTCATTTTAGAAATAACAATGGAAAAAATATTTGGACATTCATGGTATTTTATTTATTTATTTATTTTTAAAGAAGGGCGTGCTCTTGTACAACTATGTTGTAGGTACTGTATACAGTACATACTGCTGTGGGCTGTGATTTAAATAAATAAATAAAATAACAATACCAATAAGATGTATTACATTTAATTGAAAGCATGCCTACCAATGGTACACAATGATGCAGATAATCCACTTGAGTGTGGGCGTCACGTTCACAAATATACACTGATTTGGGTCTGCACTCTGCAGCACAAATTGTAATCAGATACACACAATGGGACCTGACAAAATGCATAATCTCCTCTTGTGCTATGAGCTGGTCTTCCACTTCCCGCGCATCAGGGCCTTGGTTCTCATACTGATTTTCCTTAGCCAGACCAAGTGCTGATCCAGTGGATTGTGGCATTAATTCAGCAGAACATGTATAATCGCTCGTGAGATTATGGAGCCTCTCACACACACACGCACGCACGCACACACACACACGCACGCACACACACACATGCACACACACACGCATGCACGCAAGTACACAAACATGCACACACGCACACGCACACGCACACACACACACACACACACACACACACACACACACACACACACACACACACACACATGCACACACACACAGGCACATATGCATACACAATTCAAATGCACAATATGTCACAAGCAGCATGCAAATACCTGATATACATTTCTTCACGATTGATGTCCTTGTAAAAGTTCTGCAAATGCAAAGCAATCATGGTCAGTGATAATGTGCAGAGCGTCAGTGTATACATTATTTTGAGGAGTATTCGGGAGCTACTGCGTTTGTTTTAATATGCTGGGCTTTATGGTTTTACGGTTTTCATTGTGTCACATAAGACCTCTGGTTAATCAGCTTCAATGACTTCAACATAAATCAGAAGATGAGTGGTGCAACCCTTTGGCAACAGGAATCACCAGACATATTAATTCACAAAGTGGAGTTAGCAGCCACTTCATAATACTTATATATCGTCATTATAAGAGCTGAAGGATCTTAATTATAGTTTTGACTGAATTTACAAATACTGTATGTCACATGGTGATAGGTTTGAAGTTTTCTTTTTTTTCCGATAATGGTCTTTTTTGGTAAAGACAAGGTAATAATTAAGCAGCTTTACCAATAAATAAATGTTAAAATGGAGGTTTTGAGGATTATTGTCCTGCTGGAACTCACACATTTCAACTGTCTCATGGTTATGTTGAGCTGCATTAAAAGACGGGTGGGGTGATCAGTCATCTTTTTGTGTGAAGGGATACATACGACTGGAGATAAAACAACTGCAAAATATGACACTCGTCTGGATAATTGAAAGTGTATTGATTGACATTGACATGATTGTATAGCATCACTTTGACTTTAACAAATCTACATATTGTTCCTAAATAGTCTGATATTTGTGTTAATAAGTGAGTGTTAACACACAGCCACTGAGGGGCAAAAAGCCATTCTTCCGTGAGCTCGCCACTATTTTTTCTTTCTTGCAAAGGTCAGACGCACCGTCGATGTGGAATAGTATCAGTGCGCTAGCATCCCACGGGAGGACGTCCATTTACATGAAGGTCATGTTCTCTATAGTGCTTTCTAGCGAAGTGAGTCACTTGCTCATTAAGTGATGATGCATCAAAGTGGCAACAGTTAACATGTAACTGGTACTACTGTGACGTCTGCAGGTGAGTAATTGGGGGGATAAAAAGCCTTCTGGGCGAACATGAAGATCCTTTATTGCTGTCCGTGTGACTTTGTGCTCATGTTAGTTTGCAGCTGCATCAGTGGAATGCCGTTTTGGAAATTAAATCAGCCCGAGGGAGTCAGATAAAAATTCAGTAAAAGGGGTGTGTAAATGAACAAAGGAAATAACAGAATGCCACAGTACATCAATCTGCCTCTTGCAAACACCATCCATTTTGCTAGCAAAAAATAAAAGTAGTATACGAGATCATGAAAGACCTCTGTGAGTGTTAAAATGGGGAAGGGGTATGAAAAAAATGAAATGCATGAAGTGAGGAGAGGGCGCCCCGTTGTGACTACAGTAACATAATAGAAATATTCATAGAAATTAGAGCATATGGGTTAAAACATAGGGATTTGGACATCCCTATGTTTTCCTCTGTACAGTAAAGTCTCGTTATATCGATATTCAAGGGAGTCCGAAAAATATCGATATAACCGGGACTATCGATATATCCGACCCTGTTTGCATGTAATTTTCTCCGTGCGTGCATAGAAATAGTATCGATATAACCGGGACTATCGATATATCCGATATCGATATAACGAGACTTTACTGTATTACAATCTTGTAAGGAGCAAAACTCCCCAATTTATAACAATCTTGGAAAGAGCAATACATTGGGGAGACAAAAACAAATTCTCAAAAAAAGATCGCAGGGATAATACTAGTGGGACTCAATCTGCAGTCCATATGTACCTAAAAGCTAGCAACCAAACATAGTAAAACAGCAAAACCCTTCACTAAATCGCCATGGTAGTGTGCGGTTTAATTTGGATCATGCTTGCAACACACTTCTGAGATCGTTACCACACAGGCTTAGTTATGTTGATGAGGTGATACCAGAGTAAATGGGGCAATCAGACCAGTCGTAGACCATAATCAGTCAGGAGAATAGTAGTGATCAATGTAGCCTCAGGAAATGGTCCTGTGCTCCCCACAACCTTAGAGCAGGGACCTATCAAAGCAGAGGTCTGGCACCACCACCTCTGGACAGTAAGGATATACTGTATATAGGGCCAGAACTACCACCAAGACTTTAGTTCACTGACGAAGCCTCTTAGATAAGAAGCGAAACGTCCGACACTTTCACAGAAGTACAGAGATAATGGCTGAAGAAACATTTTCATCGATGGGCCACTCATGTATGACTGAGAGCTTACACAGATGTTCCTCTTTAAAACATGATTTCCATTGAAACAAACAGGATGTGTTATAACTACAGACATTGAGCTATGATTTGATGGACCTCAAGACCTGAAGCTGCAAAAACCCTGCCAGCAAACGTTTGCAAAAAGTACTTACAAGGAGGTTGACTGTGCAACTCATACGATTGTTGCGGCTGTCATCCCTCATCACGGTGCGGTAGTCCAGCAGACGGGTGAGGAGTCCCTTTACCAAGGCAACGAAATGCTGCACTTGAGGTCTCAAAGTAGGATTTTGTGCAGCACAGTCCAACAGTCTGGAGAAACAGAAAAACAAAGCCATAATGCATAAAAAAGCCATAATGCAAAGCCATAATGCATAAAAAATGGATCTACCTGAATCATCAGGATATTGCACAATGTCAATTGTCACAAAAGGTTTAATTACGCCGTCCCCGTGTGCACTCATGCACAGGAGGCAGGCGACATGTGCAGTGAACATTTACGGGAAATGAGTAATTTCCAGTTGGAGAAGAGACATGCCAAACAGGTGACAGAATATTTAAGAAGCAAGCAATGGGAGATGAGCTAAATTGCCGGAATGAGGATCTGCTTTCTCCCTTCTCATCCCTGGTAGGCTTGGGCGACAGTATAGCGGACGTTACAGCTATAATATGAGTGAAAACCGTGCTTGTAAATTAAGCCACCGAGACACGGGAGTAAAGGGAACTCTGTTCATCAACAAGAAAGAAGTACATACAGGATGAATTCAAGGATTGCCCTTGTGTATGTAGCTGGTACATGAGCACCATCTGCTGTATTTTCTCGTCTGCTCGTTTTCTAAAGTGGTTTTTGTGCCATCAAAAGACCATCCAGTGTAGCATCTTTCATATCAAATGTGAAATTGCATTTGGTTGATTTATTTCAGTTTGGCTGGAAACGATATGTATGGGCTCATTTTTTCAGGAATAACACTATGTTTGCAACATAGCTATGTGTGTATACAGTATATCAATGTGAATCCACGTTTAATGTTTACACATTATCTCATGATGTGTTTGACTAATATGGCGGCCGGTTATGTTATTTTACTTTTTGAAGTTATTAATGGTGTGTGAAAAATAATGACATTGTAGTCATACATTTTGTAACGTAACGGACATGAGGACTAAAGTATTGGAACATTTACATTGCACCGACAGGAAATGGACCCACATTTTGAGCAAATCAGGGTATATAATAAAGTAAAATAATACACAAAAACAGCTCTACCAATGATATAAATAAATATTAAAAACAAATTACATAAATTTTCTCCAAATTGTTGAGGGTCTCTCGCAAATGTTTGTCACAAAATGTCTCGGTAAGAGTCAGAAGTCAAACACTGAGTCATTATTTTACGGATTAACACGAGGTGCACAATAATTATGCCCATTTTTTTAGCATGTGCCTGCAGTTCGTCTTACATGGTTTCCAGTAGGTGTATATATCGCTCATCACCGCCTCCACCCTCCACTTCGTGGTCCAACTTGAGAATGATCTGGTTCTCAAACTGCAAAAGACGACAGTTAAATGGGTGACAAACGACAAAAGGATGATCAAAAAAAACAAAAGACAGGAGCTGAGATAGAATAGATAGAGGGATTAATTATGCCAGGAGAATGAAGGCGTCTGTTTTAATTTTATGTGCTGTGTCAAAGAAAATCAATGGAACGGTGCAGTGCATTTCCATGAATCCAAAGGCATTTGTACGTGTGGTGATTAAAGACACATTGGCATGGAGAGTGTGTATGAACCTGGTTGAAATTTCCAGTGTGTCCATGTTCACAAGTGATCATGTCAAAGAAAATAGGTATGGTGGCCCTCCTTAACTCCTCTTCTGGGATCAAAGTCATCTCCAGGATAGGACCCACCATACCAGGTATGAAACAGATTTTATGGCTGCCTGTGGGATGTGAAAAGAAGCGCAAATCATGTCACTTCTCAGCCCTGATAAATAGATGTGAAAATTACCACTGTAGGCGATCAATTTAACCCTTTCAAGGCCAGTGGTAACTACAGTGGACATCTAATCATGTTATCAGGTGACAAGGATGCACGAAAGGGGAAAAGTGCTCTGATTAATCCAACTCAAAAGCATTGTTGCTTCACTTACCTTGATAAAGTAACTTCACTCCATTACAGATGGCTTGTTTTAAAATATAATTTTGCTGGTTACTTGATTTTCAAATTGGAAGTGCATGTTTTACAGAATAACACTCCACCCTCATACATTAGAGACTTGTTAAAATTGCATTCATTTTTTTCATTCATTTTTTAAAAAAGAACGACTGTTTTCTGGATTCTACCTAACATAAATGGGCTACTCGTTTTACATGAAAGACCTTCTTATAACATAAATGCAAAATTGGATGATTACTACTTGACTTATTTATAACGGTCATGTATGATGATGCCATATTTTACATGACATTATGTAACTGAATGAAGTGTAGGACTTTCTTACCCAGTTTGAACCAAATGTCGCGAATTGAGAAGCCAATGAGCCGTCGCATGTCTCCATATCTGAAAAAAAAAAGCCAGTGAACCATTCGAATTCCAAGACTTATTTTCCACCATTAAAAAAAGTACCATCCCGCTGGGAAAAGTAATGCTGCAGTAGTTTGCCCTGCCTTAACATGAACCTAATTGAATTTTCTATGCCCACGTAGTCCAAATCTGGTGTGGGAATATAAACAATCCTGCAATAGATGTGTTTCATTAAATCAAAAGGGAGAAGGTGTGCTTGTGATGTGGCCTTTTGCTCACTTGGTGAGGATCTTGTTTCTCTTTGTTGGCGAGAAATGTTGCAGCTGCAGAGACTCCTGAGTAATGAATGCAACCGCCAAGTGGAAGTAGTTATTCCATAACTAGACAAGTGGAGAAGCACATAGGAATATGCATTAATATAAAAAGAGCAGTCTAGACAAAATCCAGCCTGAAGGTTACATGTCACTGCTCACCTGTACTTCAAAATCATCATTGTTGAGAAACTTTTTGTTCATGGTGTCAGCATAAGTATTGATGGCTCTCAGGAACACCCTAAATCACAACAAATATTACCACATAGGCAGCGTAATTAATCAACAAAAACTTTTAAGTCACTAGGATTGAACACTCCATAAAGAAGTGGCTTTAAGACCTGCTACATCCCATAG
Organism: Hippocampus bargibanti; assembly: GCF_051943395.1. NCBI lineage: Eukaryota > Metazoa > Chordata > Actinopteri > Syngnathiformes > Syngnathidae > Hippocampus > Hippocampus bargibanti. The sequence goes on from NC_142735.1 coordinate 9,102,080, forward strand.
CCGTGGAACCACTGATGCCATTTGAACTCTTTGTAAAGATTCACAATTAGAGAGTACCTGTTCTGCACCATGATCATGGCCATCCAGTCGGAGGGGTACACATGCTTCCCTATCAGATCTTTAAAAAGTAAGAAGGACTCCATGAGGAAGTCCTGGAATGAAGACAAAAGACTTTGTTTGTGAAAAATGTACTCAACTATTACATATGCATGCGTGGGGACTTACCACTAGATCTGAGGTTTGAGCAAAGGTTTCAATGTAGGTAGCATAATGACGGTCATCCATCTGACTGAGGATGGCTGTCATGCAGGCCACCACACGGGACTATTCAGGTCATTTTTAGGTGCAGAAGACAAGGAGGGGGAGGGGGAGCGAGAGAGAGAGAGAGGGGGGGGGGAGGAAGAGAAAAGAGAAATACAAAAAGAGAAATACAAATACTCATTCTTTACATTTTATTTGTTTGCATTGCCCTGAAAAAATATGGAGTTTTACTTTGATTAGAGAAAATTGGTGTGTTGGAATGGCATTTGAAGGCTGACAAGAAAATTGCGATTCACAGATGCTCTCCATTCAATCAGGCTGCTGTTGGGCTTTTGTAAAAAACGAATAAGCAACATTTTTACTGTCGATGCACAAAACGTTTCGATAAATGCCCCTCAAAAGAGTTGCAGCTGTAATTGCAAAGAATGGTAGCTCTCCAAATGATTCATGCAGAGCTGCATACAAATATTTTTCAGAGCTTTATTTATCTGAAACTGTGAAAACTATGCATCATTCCAATTCCACTTCACAAATATTACCCCCCAACAGGAATGCCTGACACAAAATGTTTCAAGAAAAACTGACAACTACCAGTATCAGAAACAGCAAGTTTGAGTAGAGATCTCGCACCAATTCATTCGTTGAAAAACAAGCTCAGCCCATAATGGAGAGGATCTTCACAAGTGTAAAAACACTGATCAAGAAAACAAGGTAAAAACAAGCCAGCAATGACTACGTGAACATAAACCTACGATGGTGGCAATATAAAAACAGAATATGTGAATACGTAGGTGAACCAAATGTTTTGTGTGCAGAGAAAGTACAACAAATTTTCATTCCTTTCATCACTTTGCTGCTGTGAAATGTAAATTTCTCCACTGTGAGACTAATAAAGGCATATCCAATCCAATCCAATCCAATCCAATCCAATCCAAATGCATCAGAAAGTGGTCAGTGAAGCAAACAGAACAGTAAAGACAGAACAGACCTCTGTGATGCTCATTTTTCATGAAGTTGAGTAAAATGCTTTTGCCTATTGTTCTTGCCAAATGGGATAGTCTCTGATCACTTTTGCTGCATGGAAGTGGCTGCAGTAAGTGAGCCGAGAGAGCTCTTAACAGTGTTCTGCGGGAATTTGTCACATTTTACGTAAATGGTGAAACCTTTTTTATTCCTCTTTCATGCACCCTGTAACCCGAGAAGATGAGAAGCTGTCTACTGAAAGGGTGAAACACAAATAATTATTGTTTTCAATCTATCTACACCAGCAATTTATATGCTGATACAACAGAAATAACAAATGTGTGATTTATTGGATAGCAAAGTTTGGAATTTACATGTAACCTTTTTTGGGACATTTTTTTTGTGGTGGTGTGTCGAGCAAATTTTAATATTTAAAAAATGTGCCTTGTCCTCAGTAAAGGTTGGGAATCACTGAGCTCGAGGTCTGCGTTTTGATTTTCACTTGGATGGTTAAGCTAGACATTACTGCTTCTTGGTTATTAAATGACTAGTAAAGGCTTTTAAAACAGCAGTGAATTACATCTAAATTTAAGAGAAATGTACCAGCATGTGTAATAAATACTATTTATTAGCGTGTACTGTTAAACATCTACCCTCACAAATTAAATTAAATTACATGTGATCATGTGGCTGTACATAACATTGAGGGGTGTTTCAGAATATTTGCTCCTTTTTATTCAGCTAAATAAGATGACCACAAAAATATTATGAATTGGATGAATTAATACATGAGTATGGTTGGATTTCGAAAAAAATGAAACACTGCGTGGCACTACAAACATGTACAGAAGCACACAAACCAGTTAACTTGAGTGCAGCCGGTCACATGCAATATTGCCCCACTTTAGTTTACAGTAATTAGCCTTTGATGCTATATGGAGCTACAGTACACTACATACATGAGTATATGCTATGAAACATCCCTTGGGAGAGAATGTTTACAATACAGTTACATCATTAAAATTGAATATATAATGAAGTGTGTGTGTGTGTGTGTGCGTGTGTGTGTGTGTGTGTATGTGTGGTCTTATGCAACCGTGAGGAGATTAGTGACAAAAGAGGACACAGATGCTAGGGAGCTGGCGATCCTGGGATTTGCCCTCCCCCTCCTACTTGTCACTCTTTCAATTTCCCCTCATCTTTCCTCCCCACTTATCACCCGTATACACAATGCAACAATACCTGTTATCGTCCACCTGTATCCAAACATCAGCAAAGTTCCCCTGCCAAATGATGTCATTTGAATGTTTCGAATATGCAAGAGACGAATAAAAAAATCTTTAAAAGTCAAACAAAATGATTCATCAAATCCATTTACTCTCATTTCGGTTTATACCAGTGCAGCAGATGAAAATTTGTGATACAGATGGACCACGTACATTCTGTTCCATCTAGTTATATTCCTCGCACAAGCTTCAGACACAGTTTACCTTCTTAAAGCTCGTTAAACACCGTCGGAAATGTATTTGAACACACAGCACACTGGAATGGAAAACACAATGGAAATGAAAATACTGTTTGTACTGAATTTGTGTGTTAAGATGTTAAATATCTGCCTTTGGATCGTGGAAGAGCAACTGTTCATGACAAGGGGATTAGCTGCCAACACATGTGAATTTACCAACCAAATGCGAAAACAAATAGTGTGGAGCCCAAAGCATAATGTACATTTTTGCTAAGCAGAAAAGGTTGATGGTAGATTTATAAAAATAAGCTCTCAGTCGTACAAAGTGGTCCATCAATGAAAAGGTTTCTTCAGCCATCATCTGTACTTCTTTGAAGGTGTTGGACATTTCGCTTCTCATCCAAGAGGCTTTGTCAGCGAACTAAAATTTTGCTGGTCGCTCTGGCCCGATAAATATATCCCTACTGTCCAGAGGTGGCGGTGCCAGCCCTCTGTTCTGATAGGTCCCTGCTCTAAGGTGGGGGGAGCAGAGGATAGAGAAGTAATCAGTCAGGACAATAGAAGCAATCAGTGCTTCTATTCTGATTCTGTTCTATTCTTATTTTCTGAGCAAAGCCTCAGAAAATAGTCCTCTGACTTGAAATATTATGTGATTGAAATATTGAATCATCTTATTTCCCCTTACCTTTCATAACGTTGCTGTGTGGTCCTATTATTACTTTGCACCAAATAAACAATCCACAAGAAGGAGGACGGGCAGGGGACTAAATAATTCCCAAATATCAACACAAATAGAATTGCAAATTGTGAGTCATGCTGACATAGGCTTAGACTGCAGAAGAAAGCTGCTTGAGGCTTCAAGAAAACCTTGTGCACTTGTCTGTTTGTGGTGGTTAACCGTGCAGGGACCTTTCCCGACAGACAAAGTCAAAAGAAGTTAAAAATAAATGAGGCAAATCTGTTTTGCAAATGGAAACGAGGCCCGAAGCGCCACAACAGCAAGCGTCATCCCCAGAATGTATGCAAGCAACAGTTATGTCTCAGTTTGGACACTCGGGCCCATCTCGTTTCTAATCTGCACTATGGCGCCATTTAGGATCCACCAACAGCTTTATTGTGTATAATCTGACGTGCTGGATTTTTGATGTGATGAAAACACTGGTCCAGATGGTGGCCCAGTCACGGCCAAAACCAAACGCTTTCATGTTGGGATTTGAGTATGTTTTTGTTGCATGTATCAAAACCTAACAAGCACATCTGCTTTAAAACTATTAATTACTACCCACATGAAGCCTCAATGAACCCAGGTTCTAGGCCTTAATCTGGTTTTCCACTCAAAGAGAATCCCTCTCGATAAATAACAGAGGAAATTAACTTCACCAACAAACAAAAAAGGCACACCAGATAAGGCATTGATAATTAAGCTTCATTTTGCATTCTGCCTTTCCAATGCATTATGCCTTTGGCTCATTTCACTAAGAACACATCACTTGACTTGTGTGCCTGATGCTAACACCAAAGTAACATTGGAAACATGTGAATGGCGTCAAGAGGGTAAAGTGGGGAAGAAGGAGAGGAGGGCAGCATCTGAAAAAGGTCAGAGATAAAAAGTGAATGGCGAACATGGACGGAGAAGAGACCAAGATAAAAATAAAGTGAGCGTGTGTTGTTGATATGCACACTTGTGTGTTTGTGCTAAAGCACTGGCATATGACTCGGCAAGAGAAACGTCCATCTTGGCAAAGTTTTACTAGGTTCATTCACATGTGTGAGGCTTTGGAGAGAAAGTCAGAGAGGCCAGAGTGAGATGGTTTGGACATGTCCAGAGGAGAGAGAGCGATTATATCAGGAGAAGGATGCTGAATCTTGAACTGCCAAGCAGGAGATCGAGAGGAAGACCGAAGAGGAGGTTTATGGATGTTGTCAAAGAGGACATGAAGGTAGCTGGTGTGAGAGAAGAGGATGCACAAAACCGGGTTAGGTCGAGGACACTGATTCGCTGTGGTGACCCATGAAGGGAAAAGCCAAAAGGAAAAGTGTGTGTTTTCATATTTAAGCATTGGACCAATCACATTTCAGCCATCACTTTTTACCAGGGTCAGAAATCTACCTGGACGCCTTCACAATATGTTTGCGGGCCCCCTGCCATCAAATGTGTTGATCAAACTGTTGCTCTAACCAATCAGATTTCAAGTTAGCAACGCAAAAGGAGTATCAACGCCAAGGCGCTGGTTAAAGTCAAAGTTTTCACAAACTATGGTTGGCTAGTCACTAGTCAATCATAGTATGCGAAAACTGCTGTTATCACTCGCCACAAGTGACAAAGGAATACTGCCTAGAGCTAGCACACGGTCAGTCACAAGCTGCATAAGCAAATATATTGTGTTTATTTAATAGCGGTTTTGTCAACCCACATTGCGGAAGGAGAAGAAATGGATTTAGTTGCAAATTTACTGTTAATGCAATTTTCAAGACAGACTTTAAGAAAAACAATGGACATCATTAAGGAAGGTCGGTTATTTCCTAGCTAATGCTACCCTCTAGTGGACTTGTAGTAAATAACAGCACACTTTTTTCAGTCTGGATCGATTCAGACATAGCACTACTGAAGGCCTAGCGATGAAATCCAAGGCCCCTACACACACACACACACACACACACATATACACACACGAGCCACAAGAACAGACGTTATGGGATGATATACTCATAAGAAGGCAATGATCCATGAGACAAAACGGATGGACAAACACACAGTGAAACAGCGATGACTGCATTTGTAGCAGTGACACATCAACATGATGATAGAGTTTTAGAGAAGAGCGGTGAGAGAGCCAGTGAGCGAGAGGGGAGGGTGGATCACTGCACATTTTTGAGGATCAAGCGCGAAGAGGATCGCAAAGGAGAGCGCCCAAGACTCGGAGAGGACTAAAGGATTATTAGAGATCTGAGCAAACAGACGAGGGGACAATCAAAATATGAGAAAAACATCAAGTAAGTCTTTTTGTATATTTACTGAGTGTCTGCTGATGTGCAAATCAATGTCTTATGAGCCTTGGTGGACAGCCGTTTCAGTTTACGGTGAGCACTTTGCGTCCAGCTGTACGTCCAGGTAATTGAATAGAGCTGATGGCAACTTTATGCAAACATGCGGGGTAGGTCCAGCGGGACTAATGGATCACAAAAACAAACAAGCAAACAACACCAAAGTGTACCGAGAGCGCATTTTGCTGCGCAGCTCTGCAGGTGTGACAGCTGTGCGTGATTTTTCTTGAAAAATTAACAGTAATGATTCTGAATCTGATTCTGGTAACACAGTTGCAGGCATCAAATAGAGTTCGGTATTCGTGACAATTAACATTTGCAATTCTAGATGTTTCCCAGACGTGTGTGAGCGAAAAAGGCAGAGAAGCTCAGCTGATTGCTATTAAAAGCCCACGTGCGAATCGTTCTAATATGGGATTATATTGCAGGCAATAACCCTCCACTCATATACTAATGCTGACCCTGTGGTCCAGGCGGAAAGATGAGAGTCACAAAGTGCATGCTTTTCTACAGGAAAAAGGACGAGGCTATAGAAACAGGTCATTTGTGTCCGGCAGGTTACACTGCACTGGTCTGCACCTTTGGGTTTAATTATTGGAAGCTGTGTAGACTTGTACAACCTAAAAGGTGTCTAGGGTGCCAAAGTGCCATTGGTGGCATCTATGAAGCCAATTGTAAGCTGTTGTTTCTTTCCGTAGAAACTAATTAAAATGGAAATAATTGGTTCTGCAAACATGATAACGCTTTTATGAAGCCAGTATTGAGTACTCAGTGAGTGGGGTGTCATATTTCAAAATGTTACCCTACTGTAAATAGCACACAATTACACCGACTTTTAAAATGTGAGTAACTCAGAACTTAAAGAGACAAAATAAATACAGTAAAGTCTCGTTATATCGATATTCAAGGGAGTCCGAAAAAATATCGATATAACCGGGACTATCAATATATCCGACCCTGTCTGCATGTAATTTTCTCCGCGCGTGCATAGAAATAGTATCGATATAACCGGGACTATCGATATATCCGATATCGATATAACGAGACTTTACTGTAGATAAAAACAACTGCCCAATATTCTTTGGCTTTTTCACAACAACCAGAGTCCCTGACCCCAAAACATATTGTTGGTAAGCAGGAGCATTTTTTTGGGGGCGGGGCAACATAGGAAGACCAAGATTTAATTGTTAGACTTCCAATCGCAATTTGTGTTTTCATGTCAAATTCACTTAACATAGCCAATGACTACAGGGTAATTTAGCAAATATTTTTTCTGATATATGTACAAATGAACAAAAATGGTAGAATATGGTCACAACACGAGGACATTTTGAACTTTTGGCTTGATTGTTGGTCAGTGGGGGCGGCCCGGTAGTCGAGTGGTTAGCACACCAGCTTCACAGTGCAGAGGTCGCCGGTTCGCGTCCCGGTCTGGCCTCCCTGTGTGGAGTTTGCATGTTCTCCCGGACCCGCGTGGGTTTTGTCCGGGTCCTCCGGTTTCCTCCCACACTCCAAAAACATGCATGGCAGGCAGATTGACCACTCCAAATTGTCCCTAGGTGTGAGTGTGAGAGTGACTGTTGTACGTCTTTGTGTGCCCTGCGATTGGCTGGCAACCAATTCAGGGTGTCCCCCGCCTCGTGCCCGAAGACAGCTGAGATAGGCTCCAGCAACCCCCGCGACCCTAATGAGGAATAAGCGGTACGGAAAATGAGATGAGAGATGAGATGAGATGTTATATGTCAATATAGGAAACCTGATGATATATGAGGAAGACAATCAGGTTCATGATGGAGTGCTTTGAGGCAACATACAGACAGGATGAGTGATAAGTCAGAGTGATGATAAAATGATGGAGTGGGAGGAAAGAGCAGAAGGACAGCATGTGGAAAGGTGCGAGCTGAAAGATGAGGTGAAATAAGCAAAACTGCAGGAGCAACAGAGGCCAATTTCGATAAAGACACACTAAGTCTTAGTCGTCCTCTTTTGTTCAAAAGTTACCACCAGCACATGCCAAGCAACGGCAACACAAATCGATTCTGCTGGTGGACAGAATTGATACCCGTTAAAAAATCCTCATTCTCTGCTAGCTAATGACTCATAACAAGTGTTCCTCATAAATCAAAAGAAGAGACGCCTTTTCTTTCTGTGATTTGAAGGTCGCATTGCAGAGAATTGCATCCTGTTTGTCATACCATTGAGAAAGAAAAGCCGGAAATATCCCTTGCTAAAACAGATGGCAGGGATTTACATTCAAAGTTGAAACTTTTGACTTTTCGCCATTATTTATGAGGGCAGAAGGAGAAAGTTTGTGGTTGGGTGGCCACTGGCCATAGGAACACAAAATCTCAATCAATATGGGTGGGGTGACTGTGGATGGGTCATATTTTACTGAGCTGAGTTTGCTTTTGTATACGGTCACACGGACTGATTAGCTAGCTAACAGCCAGTTAGATGATCAATTCCAACATCCATTATGCGTCTGCCAATTAATGGCTTTTATTTAAATTGTATTTAAATAATATGACGTACAGCACCATTCTCTAATTAGTTCGGGTTTTGTTTTTTTGCTTGATTGAGTTCTGATAAGGCGCTGGCCAGACCTCTGGCAATGTTTTTTTCCCTTCCACAAGGGAAAAGCATTTCTCTTTTTTGCCCTTCCGCAAGGGGGGGAGCATGTCCCTTTTTCCCCCATTTCCCCCGCTTTGTTCCAGCTTCAGCTGCTTTTAAAGCGCTATAAAAAACCAATATGTATTACATTGTAATATACAGCCACCCTCATTTCAAGCTCATATACCTCCAGAACCATATAATTTAGGGAATAACTTTTTTTTGATAAAAGAAGAGAATCTAAACATTCTTACGCGGCATTGAATGTTTATGTAGCCCGAAGACTCAATTTTCTGTGGGTCCCGGAATTCGAGTAATAATGACAAAAATCCTGGCACTGCAGTGGAAAAAATTTTCCACATCGTCTGGCAGTGAATGAGTTAAAAAGCATTGAAAGAATAGCTATTCCTTTATTATTCCTATTATTCCTTCACAATTTTAAAGTTGGTCTAAAAGTCCAAAGTGTGAGTGATGTTGACTAACAATTGAGCGTTCAGTACATATCTGGTCCGCATTCACACTGAAGTTGACAACCGATGTTAAGCCTGGACAGTCTGCTGTTTAGTCATTAAAAGTAATGCAAACTTTAATTTTCTTTCTCATTTAGGCATTTCAAGTTTATGACTACATTATAATCAGGTAACAATGCGTTGAAAGGCATTATACACGTAAAGAAATTCATGTTTTGCAAACACACACTGAACATGCTATGTTACTTGAATCACACATTAAACATATTTTTCTGCCTTCCCTGAGCGTGCTGTTTAATTAGATCCCAGTTGGCGCTTACTGTAAAACTAAAACCACAACAAAAATACTTACACACATTCTATATATACATAAATACAAGAAAGATGCCTACTTTATTTTAGAATCATCACTTTGAGTTTTTGGAGTAGATCAGATATTCATAAAATAATCATCATCGTCGTCATCAGCTACAATACAATTAGTAATACCGTATTTAGAAATTCAGGGTTTTGTTCAGTAACAGCTGAAATTTCTTCTGAAACGTACAGGGTATACATTCCAATTCATGGTAAAATATGTGGTATGAAAGCTTTTGGAGATCAAAAACACACAGAAAAGAAAATGTCAAAAAAATGTTCCTTGGATGAAATAAATGCAAATACATTATAAAAATCATCATCAAAAATATGTTTAAGGACTTATAAAGCCATCTCTGATTAAAATCTGCTGCTCATCATTGTAATTGAATTTATTAATCGTGATTATCATCAAAATAATGACAATTATTACTTTTTCCATAATGGCCTCATCTCAGCACCAAGGTTCTATTTAAAATGGATTACAGTTAATTGAGTTTCACGTTTACCGTAATTATAGACCTGTGATTGGATGCTGCCCAGTCCAATGTGTACCTTTCATCTCACCTGAAGTCAACTGGGGTAGAATTCATCTCGGCTATAATCTTAATGAAGATGAATGCGAAAGAAAATTGATGGATGCCCGCTAAGTTGAAATTACATTTTGGAACTCCACTTCGATGAGAACCCAAACATATAGGTCCTTCCTTAAAGGACAACCGACACATCCGGAAAAGTTGCATCTATAATTTGTCAAATCACTTCAAATGACTTCTACTGAGCGCATTTTACAAATATTTCACCGCATATAGCTATATTTTATGTTTTAAGACTGGCGCTGAATATTCATGAGGTCTTGTTTTCGAGTTGATGACGATGCCCGAAGTGACGTCACATTCGGAACGCCCCTGACCGAGAAAGCGACAAACAATGCATTTTGCTGACTTTTTTTCGCCTGAAAACACCGTGTTGATTGCGATATTAGAAAGAAAACTACATAAATAATGCGATGGTGAATCGTTGCGTGTCGCAGCCAATTGCGGGAACACGCATGAAGAAGGTGCAAGTTTACACAAATTCCCAGCGGACAAATCAGCCCATTTCCAACGGAGCAGAGCAGCCGAGCACCAGCGGAGGCGAACAAGGAAGCTAACCAGAGTTAGCGATTCGGCGCTTGATTAGCGGAAGTTTGATGCATGTTTACTCATTTAGTCACACTGCATGCTAACTGTGAGCTCACCTGGTGAAAGAGAACAATGGCCATATTAGTGGAGCAACCCGATCAGACAAACATCCACTTTCCACCGTGTCATTTTTTACTCTGGAGCGCTATCGGAGCTTTCTCTCTCGTCTCTACATCTGATGTTTGTGTCGCGGTCTCCTTTGTGTGTGTGCGTAAAACCCAGCCCTCTGTCTTCTACCACGGATTTTAACCAATCACGGGCGGCTTTACGGCTCTGATAAGCTGCTTTATATACTGGAAAAAATGCAGCTTGTGCGCCATCTTGTGCATTTTCTGGGCGCTACGTCGGAGTTCAGATCAACGGATTCATCGCTTGCAGACGGCTCAAACTGATATGGATGGACTTCTATAATTGATTGCAAACATTTATGCTTTCCTCTTCAGAACTATTTGAATCATATTAATAACTGAATGAGTACCAAGAAAGCGTATTCTCCAAATCTGAACTCTCTGAAGCCATTGTTTTGATTCTGGAGCAAGGCAGTTTGTGAAGGAGTATCCTGACGTGACATACCGAACAAGGGGACGGGACTTTCTGAATCAACCCAGTTTCGAGCTAATTTGTGGCAGTTTGGGGACACTTCAAGTCATTTTTATTCGCGTTTTGTATCTGACTAAAAATATCAGCCTGTGTGTTTTGGGTATTTTAGATGCGATAAAACGTTTTTCTGATTTCAGTTGGTGGTGTCGGTTGTCCTTTAAGCCGTGCTAATGTCCTACTACAAATGTTTCTAACATCAATGTTGTTCAAGTCACATAAACACACACACACACACAACCAAATATTGGGCGTAAAAAACACAACAGCTGCAGCCTGTGACAATGATAAAGCTATGTGGGGAAAATACAGTGTGAAACAGCCAGAAAAATTGGAATGTAAATTTATCATAAAGCCTCAAATTACATTTTCTATTACCAGAGTGGATTTTGAATGTGTGAATGTAATGTTGTACCTTTCCGGGCTACTTGAAAAGAAAAAAAAAGAGGAACGAGTCCATTCTGCCTCGTGCTGCTTCAGTGTGAACTTTTGGGTTTAATTGGGCCGGGCGGGGGTGCCATGTTTTTCTTTTTGCACGATTTGGAGATTAGCTTTGGTGACATCTGGCTCTTCAGTCGAGAATATGATTAAAGCGCATTGTGCCTTAAAATTAAAGAGGCATCTAATTAAAGTGAACAGCAAAAATGAGTGAGGAAGAAAACAACCGGCTTGGTTTTTCTGCTCGTTATCTTTTTGCACATGCTTACTTTTCTGAGGTGTGGGCATAAATGTCGCATCATGACACTTTCGATGAAATGTTGAAAATGATAAAGATGCTGATTAGGCAGAAGACCTAAATCTGCAAAATCAGAATATTCAAGACTCCGCAAAAATGATAACCATTTAATGGGGAAGGGGGGAAATGGTAAATAAAAAAATGGGGTGGGGGGTGAGAAACATCTCCCACACAAATGCTCTCATGTTCAAATATTTATTTTCATATTTAGTTCAGTATCTGTTGTCAGCAATGAGCTCAGCTTTTCTATGAAGACAAAGCAATCATTAGAGCCCTCTGTATGTGAAAAAAATTGCAGGCAGACATAGATCTGTGCACGGATCAGGGCTTTGTGCTTGTTGGCTTTCACAAATATGCAAAGAAATCTCTGGTGACAATTTTGCAGGCTTATTTGCATTCATTTGAAGAGGACCCTTCAAGGTTATTGCCAATGGGGATGTATCTTCTATTTCTACAGTTGATGTTTACAAGTGGTCTGTTTTAAATCGTGAGGCACCTTGAAATGTACTATTACTATATATTACAGTAAAGGACACCCATCTGTAAAAACCGTTGACTATTGGTTTGGAGTGGAATTCTTCATGTCAAAGAAACCCAAATTTGTAATCGCTCCTCTCACAGCCCACACACACACACACACACACACACACGCACGCACGCACGCACGCACGCACGCACACACACACACACACACACACACACACACACACACACACACACACACACACACACACACACACACACACACACACACACACACACACACACACACACACACACACACACACACACACACACGCACACACACACACACACGCACACACACACACACACACACACGCACACACACACATCAAATACCAGTTAAATAATGCACCTCACCTTGAAATGTGTTAGTGATCTGTTTCGAGTGCAGAACAGTGTGTGGCCATGCACTTACCCCCCCACCTCCCACACAAATGTAATTATGAGCCTTCTCGTTGGGAAACAATATTTTGAGGCACCAAATCAAATATAGAATAAATGAAAACACAGATGCTTCAAAATTTGTGACCTATGGATTCATTTACTCTTATCGTTTAATAAGTCACGTCTTGCAGCCATTGGACGTGCCTCTAATTTAACCAAAATGTGTTCTGCTAAGTCTATGGTGGTGCAGTGGTGGTACACTTGCCTGTCTTGTATGCGGGCAGCGTGTGATACGTTCCTATCTAGTAATGGTGTGGATGGAAGCATGAAATGTTGTTTGTCTATATACTGTATGTTCCCAGTGAGAGACTGGAGACCGGTTCAGCGTGTTGTCAAAGTCAGGTGGGATAGGTTCCAGCAACACCTCGCAATCCCTCCTCAGGCTAAGTGCTGTTGAAAATGGACGAATGGCTACGTTCTGCTATTGTGAACTTTTCAACTTTTACCTCCACCTTGATGATGGCCCCAGGCTCATCTGAAGACAAACAGCCCAAAATAACGATGACGCAATCATCATGCTTCACCTCTTGAGTGCCAAAAGCCAAAACATCGACACAAATTAGGTTGCCACATACAATGGAGAGATCACATAGACAGACACGAGCATTTGCTCACAGTGACCACAGGCCTGCTTGCACTGCAGGCAACTCGGGAGAAGCACAACCATGCCAACTGGCAAGTTAAATTCACAGCATGTAGAAACCCATTCCAGTAAATTAAAAAAAAGACACTGTTTAATACTCAGTCATATTTAAAGCGTCTGTGAATTTTTATGCTCATGCATGCTTGCACTGCATATTGATTTCACCCAAGCAGCAAGGGTATCTCTTTCTTATGTCTCTTATTTCCTGGCCCCACTTTTATTTTTTCCTCTCCTGTCTTTATTCCATTGGGAGAATTCTTTTTGTCACATTGGGCGATTTCAACTTGGGAATATTGGCCTTTCCATTTCTTCCCCTGACTTTTGTATATTACTCTCATCTCATGCACAATCGTTCTTCATCTCTTCTCTCGCCTATGTGTGTTCTACCACTACCGCTTGCCACTGTTGATTTATATGTTTTTTTCCGTGCTCATAGCCACTTTTTCAAATCTTTGTCATGCTGTCAATTGATGATCACATGTTCTGATCCTCAGCCTTCCCTATTTGGTCACTCTGTATTTCACCCACATCGCACACCTGATGATGAAAAATGAGCAGGGAGAAGAAGGGGCGGTAATGCTGTTGGCCGCTGTAATCATGGGAGAGTGGGCATGCAACAAATGAAGAGAGCAAGGGTAACAGGAATGCAGGGGGGCGCAAAGATGTGGTGGGTGGCATAATAGGCTATAAAGACATTTGCAGTCTCATGACCATGTATGTGTGTGTGTGGGGGGGGGTGGGTTGGGTGATGTTGAGTACCATTTGACAGGCACTGCTAAGAAGTAGGTGAAGATGTAATGTTCACATACACATTGTATCTGGCACGGCTGCCGTTTGTAGAGACAAGCGTTACAAATTAGATAAAGTGAAACTGCTTTAAATTGACTGGCGAAATCCCAAAGAAGAAACATGAGTACACATTTTTCTTACATATGCAGACAACTGTTGTCTCAATCTCACGTACAAACATTGTCTGGCTCACTAATCTCACTTGTGGAAAATTATCACCTGTGATGTATTTTCCATTTCCCTTTCCCCTGTTCACTGTATTTTTATTTTGCATGACGTGATAATATGGCATGCACTCTCTCTCGGCAGTCCATCAAATTCGAAGATGACATAGCTTCCATTCTTATGTGGGGTATTGGACAGTGGTTATTGTTGCTGGCGGCGATGCCACTGTAGGTGACTATGAAGCCCGATTCTGGAGCCACAACTCCTGCCACATTCAGGACATGTGAGGCCAGAACCAGGCTGCCCCGGCAGTACTGGAGCAGCACAAAGGTGTCTTTGCTGGTGCCGCACGATCCTCGTGCGTTTGTCTTCAAGGTGTGTCATCGCTTCGTGGCATAAGGAACGCCAGACTGGCCTGTTGAGCTGCAGCAGACTCCAGATCGCTGGGCTTGATGTTGCAGTTCTTTAGAGTCTGTTTAAACTGGTCTTTTTATCGCAGCTTAGGACCACCTGGCTTCCTATTCGCTGACAAGAGTTGTCCATAAAGCACCTGTCGAGGCAAGCGGGGGCTAGGCATCCGGATGACATGCCCAAACCCACCGGAGTTGGCTCTTTGCTAGTTAGCCTCTATACTGGTGGAGGCAGTGCGTTGACAGATGTCAGTGTGTGGGACATGATCCTGCCAGGTGATGCCAAGGATTCGTTGGAGGCACTTGATGTGGAATGCATCGAGGCGTATCACATGGCGTCGGTCGATGGTCTAGGCTTCTGCGCCATATAGCAGCGTGGACACACACATTGCTTGGTAGACTGCGACTTTTGTTCTTAAATGGATGTTTTCGAACACACGAGTATGCAATCTGCCAAAAGCTTTGTAGGCTTGATTGATGTGGGCCTGGATGTCATCATCAATTAGACAGGAGGGTGTTAGAATGCTGCCGAGGTAGCTGAATTGCTGGACAACCTTGAGGGGTGTGCCACTGAGGGTGAACACGAGGGGTGGAGAATTCTCTTATGCCATGACCTCTGTTTTGGTTACATTGATCACGAGACTGAGTGATCGGTAGTTGGAGGACATGGTATCAAAGGCATATTGCGTGGCAGTTGGGCTGTGGGCCAGCAGAGCATAATCATCTGCATATTGAAACTTGTGGATGTCGCTGATCAGGGTCTTGGTCTTGGCCTGTAGGCGTCTGATGTTAAAAAAGCTACCATCCAGGCGGAATTGGATTTGTTCGCCGCCACAGTCCTGGATGGATTTAAGGAAGAGGAGTGTAGCTGCCATCAGGAACAGGTTGAGTATAGCAGGGGCCAGTACACAGCCCTGCTTCACCCTGACCTCCACAGGGAACGGGGAAGATTGATGGCCACCAACAAGTACAGTTGCTTGCATGCCGCTGTGAAACTGTTTAAGGATGCCGAGAAATTTGAAGGGGACGGCAAATTTCTGCAGTATGGTAATGTGCGATGGAAGACGGAACAGCATTACTTTTGTAAGAATCATGCCAGCAACAGAAAGCAGAGAGATGCTACAGACTGACTTGCCCCCCTTCCTTTCATAAATGGTGACAATGTTGCTGTCTTTCCATTCCTGAGGAAGTGTCCCGTGTTGCCAGTTGTTGCAGATGAGATGGTATATCTGCCGTGTCAGGAGGTCACCGCCGCTCTTGAAAACCTCAGTTGCTTAGAATATCTTGTTTTCTATCCTTTCACTCCCACCCCAACCCCATCCCTCTTCAATTGCTGCTGTGGACTGCAAATTTCCCCATTGCGGGACGAATAAAGGTATTCTGATTCTGATTCTGATTCTGATTGGAAGTCCATCAGGGCCAGGGCTTTTGTTGTTTTTAAGGCTCCGGATTGCAGAGACGACCTCTGTGAACTGAGGAGGTTCATCAAGGGAGAGTACTGATGGAAGATCTGGGAGGGAGTCAAGGACATATGGGTCTAAAGGATTTACTTGGTTGAGCAGGGAGTCAAAGTGCTCTGCCCAGCGCTCAAGTTTTAGCTGTTTGTCCTTCAGTAGCACAGAACCGTGTGCAGATCTACCTGGAACAATGTGTTGTCTTTGTGGACCATGCAGGGATTTTACAGCATCATAGAAGGCGTGTGTGTTGTTGTCTGCATGCCTCTGGATTTCTTGGGCCTCGCTGAGCCACCACTTGTTTCCATAATCCTCAGCTGTTTCTGTGTTTCACCATGGATGGCCTTGTAGTGAGAGAGGAGAAGTGGAGAGTGAGGGTTGGAGAGCAGTGTGGTATGGGCTTTGCGCTTGGCTTCCAGAAGCTCTTGTATGGGACCTAAGCTGTTCTTGAACCAGTCTTGGTGACATTTCTGAGTAAAGCCGTTGGTCTCAGAGGCAGCTTGATGAATTGTTTTCCTCAGTTTTTTTCCACCTGCTTTCAACATCAAGTTCACTGTACTGGTGTCCTTGTCCTTCCAGGGACTTGCCAGAATGTGCTGGCTGCACATTCTGGGGACTCCAGGGCCATGGAGTTGAGACGCCTTTGGGGTTGCTGTTTCTTACGAGGAGGTCAAATTCTCAGCTTGAGCCTGGACTTGATCAGTTGATGATCAGTCCAGCATTCAGCCGCACACGTGGCCCGCGTGATGCAGACATCATTTTGGTCTCGTTGTCTTGTGATGATGTAGTCCAGTAGTCCATGAGCGTGATAGACTTGTATTGATACAGCACCAACCCGGCATTTGAAGCTTACAGATGGTGCTAATGTGTATATAACTGTCAATCACTGTCTCTCTTTTTCCACAGATGCTGTGTCCACTCATCATTTGCGGGTCATTGACCGGAAAATTGGAAAAACTCCAAGTTACTGAACGACCAAGGGGAACATTGATGAAGAGGCATTGAGTCCTTGGGTCTAGAGTGGCTATTCAGTACAAATACATTCCAGGACAGTACTAATTTCCTGACCCTGCTTTCGATTGGATGGAATCTGGCTGACTCTGAGTGATGTCCTTGCCTGCTGCGTCCCTCTTGAGCACCTCAGGGGGCTGAGGCAACCTGCCGAGGAGAATGGGCCGCAGGGTGGCCGATCCGACGACTCCTGTTCCTGCACTGGGGGTTCCGCTGGCAGGAGGACGATGGGGACCGCTATGCAGTGTTGGGGTGCAGACATCTCCTGGATTGCAGACTCTCTCTTTCATCAAACAACACGTCAGCGAAGCGGTCAACTCGCAGCGTGCCCTCACCATGGCAACTAGTGTGAAGGAGACAGCAGGACTGATCAGGAGTGACAGCAACAGTTTGCCTCTGACCAAGGAGACGTCGCAGAACAAAATCAACAACCAGACACAGGATGACATGGGGTCACAAGGGTCGGGCAGTGGTGTTTACTGCCAGATAAAAATGATCAGGGCAAACCCAACAGACTCAAAAAGGAAAAGGACATCAAAGTACACCAATGGCAGCGTGGTGGGTTCTGAAATGCTGGGAGGCGTGTGCACCGAGGCCCAAGAAGGCAAAGAGCAGATCGAAGAAAAAAGAATGGTTCAATCTTTACGTGGGGAGCGGCATCGTTCTGTGTCAAAGACCGGGGGCATTTGCACGACCGTTCACAACACCCCAACTCGGCCCTGTCGGATGCCGACGACCTCCTCGCCCCAGCTGTGTGGAACATGTGGGAGGAAACGGTCACAGCTTACCCACTGCACAGGCGCATGTCGCAGAAGGGCTGCACCTCAAATATCATCCAGCCAGACTTTGCCACATCCTGCATGGAAGCAGGGTGCAGTGCAGAACCAGTCAAAAAAGGAATCGGCTTTGGATGCAAAAACCCAAGACGCATCAGTGAAAATCAGTAAAATACCACATCTGTCCCACACAATGCCAAAAACAAGCACTTCACCCTCTAGCAATGTAGCACAAACTCAGAAAAAAACAAATCATCACCATACAAGGCAACATTCAACAGAGTTTACACACTGCAAGAACACAGCCACACAAACAGCTGAAGCACACGATGGCAGGACTGCACCACAGGGACCAATAACAAACTGTCCCACTAAAACAGAGGTAACAGAACCACTTTTATCAGACAAAAACAAGCAAAACAAAAGCAAGCAAAAAAAATTAGAGTCAACAACTACAGAACCTTCCGGTCAAACAAGTGTAATATGTAGCACCCCTCCACCTCTCACTGTAAAAATACCAACCAAATCTATTGCCTCCAAAACCTCCAGCCTCACAGACCCCAACAAAAACAAACAAAAGACAATAAACAGTCCCAAACCAAACTCTTCCAAGGAGACTAAAATGAAGAACTACACAAAACAGAAGAGCAAATCTTTAGACGATCACACTCAGTCTTGCAAGACGCACAAAACAGTGCAATGTAACAGAGCTCCGGTAGCAATACCGCCTGGGAGTGCACCTCGTGGCCTGGAGAGCAAGTTACAGAGTGTGGAGGAGAACCTTATGTCCAATCAAGAGAAGATCAAAGTCCTCCTCAATGTCATCCTCGACCTGGAGAAAAGCAAGGCCTTCAGCGAAGGGTGAGGGAATGTGGTGTTCATTACTTGTCCGTGTTTGGATAGTTGGATAAAGTTCACAAGCTTGTGGAGGATACATTTCACAAGAATTCATAAAACAGTGGTCTTGGGTCTGATGGATCAGACCCCATTGATCGCCGGGTGTGTTGTCTACTTCAGAAATGTCTTACCTGTGAATAAAAACCTGGTGCTTTAATATTGTGTAATTCTACATTTTCAAACACTATTTGAGGGAAATATGGCTCACTCACCGGCCCTCAGATATAATGCAATGAATTTTAAGAGCCATGCCTTGTAATCCTATCTCAAATCCTGAGGGCATTGAGTCAATTCCTTGCAAATCCTACGCTCTTATTTCTCATCTATCTTATAAGGTGAGTTGTCACCATGGTAACACATTCCTTCCAGAGGTATTGAACCGAAAAGAGGGGGAAAAAATCAGTCCCAAGCCCACTCAAGCTACTTGTTTTATTCCTGAATCTCTCATACATCCTAATTGGCCAATGCCCTCATTTAATTTACCAAAACGCTGTGTACTTTTTCTCTCTCTTTGAACAGCTCCCAGCTATAGAATGGTATTCAGATGATTTGCAGGGCTAGAGACATATCTCTCTGTTTATATGTCTTTCTTTGTGAAACTCATATCACCTTTCTGACTAACAACCCTCATGTATACTCTTTCTCGCCTTCTGCCATCTGCTTGCATCCTGACAACCTAAGTACATTGTCATGGGCTATGATACATCTGCTGTGGCTCCCTAGTGTTTGCCTCTTCACCTACCATGCTGCACTCTCAAACTTGACATCTAACTTATTTTTAAGGACACCTCATGGTCTTATTCTCAAAACAGAATGCATAGCACTTGTGTTGGTGTTCATTTGGTAATGGTGGCCGGTAAGTGTATCATCGCAACTGCATTGAGCAGGTAATTAATCTCCCTTCCCATAAAGAGGGACCCGACTGTTTCATTGGCATGGCTATTTAACAGATGCAACCATTGGCAGGTTTCCCCAAGTAGCATGTCCACCTAAACTCTTATTTAAACGCAGGAGTGCCCTCGTTCCCTTTCAGGGCCGACATATGTCTCGCACAGCAGGCTAAACCCTATCAGATTACATTTGTGAAATGCAATTATATGTTTAAGGCTCCTTAACTGAATATGCAAGCTCTTCTGCACTTTGTGTGAGTACCTGAGTGTTGTGGGCCTTTGTATCTCACATTAAGAATTTGAAAAATTAAGGATGAAAACAATGAGCTGAATGGAAGAATCATGATTAAAAAAATGTGCAAGGTCAAAAAAAGAGACCAGACCACAGAAGGAAACTGTGATAAGCAAAAAGACCCATGCTGTTCTGATAAGACAAAATAAATGATCAGGTACCAACCAGCCACCGCACCAACTAGCCAACTGCCTTTTCCTTTAAACTTCCTCTTGAGTGCTGCGGCACCATTCTTTTGATGAATTTGCACCTATTGGATATGCATGTCATGTTTTGAACAGATTAAACTAAAAAAATATATACAACATATTTGTCTTTCTGAAAACATTTGGCAAAAGCTCCTATTCAACAATTTCAAATTATAGAGATAAATTTCACCTGTAAAGCTTGCAATGCTATTTTGGTACCAATAACAAAGAGACACAACTGTGTGCAGTGTGAGTGGGTGGATAGAGCGAGAAAGGTTGTGACATGACAAGTTCAGCCAAAAGAAAGAAAATTACTTCCAGCTCACACAATCACACACACCGTGACCATATTGTCTACTATTGAAAAAAAAACATATCTTTGAATACTAACTTTAGCTGATAGTATTTCACTCAAATGAAAGGAAATATGTGGCTGATACGTTCAGGAAATAGCCATAAAAGGCCTATTAGGCCTACATAGATATAATTATTTAGTTACACACGACTTGTGTGTGGACAGCGTGGAATTTATTCCGACTCAGTGACGGTGTGAATGTGCATGTGAAACATTCTGCGTCTATATTTTCCCCGTGACTGACTGGCGACAAATTCATGATGTAGTCTGCCTTCCGCTAAAGTTAGCTGGGATTGACTCTAGCAACTCTTTGCGACTCTCTTTAGCATTAATGGTTTTGAAAATGGATGGATGCTATGTTTTCTATCCACCAATATGGAGTATTTCTTTGCGTTGGGAATAATTCTGATAGCAAAACTGCAGATTTGTATCGAACAAACATTGTATAGTACCACCGCAGACCACATCCGGCATGTGCACAGTCTCTGATCAGTTTACACAGTGACCGTGAACACAAAGTAAAAGATAAACTGTGTGATTTTATTCTGAAAGTTATGGTTTTTATCTAATGTGCCTCTCAGGGGATGCACCAACAAGTGGGGTAACAAGCAGGAGTCGGAACTGATGGCAATTTAGCTATGTTTTCACAATATTGAGTGACTTTTGTGACTCAGTACTATTTTTTTAAAGTGACAGGCAAAATGCCAGGTGTGGAAGTTGAAGAAGGTTTACTGTATGCAAATCTAGTTTGAGATACTCTCTGTTATTGTATATTACACATTACTGTCAAAAATAAACTGCATGCCTAAATACAGTATATTTGATAGTTGTGCCGATGAATTGGTGGTTGGTACTGTTCAAGTCCTAATTTTCAAAGTCTTCATTTTAATGACCACTTGTAATTTTGTTTAAAATTTGGATTTCATAATTAAACTTCATACCCCAATATTTGGACAAAGAGCAATTTATTGAACCAAGAGAATGTGATTTTTTTTTCTCATAGAAAAATACACTTTTTTTTCATGGGATTGGCACAGTGGTTGACTGGTGAGCATGTCTCATGGGTCATGAATTCAATTCCGAGCTATGGACTTTCTGTGTGGCGTCCCTATGTGCTTGAACATTCGATTGTATTCCGTTTGGTGTAGCTCCATCTGGTGGATTGTATTTTCTACTCTATGCATCTTGTTATTTCGATGACCCCTATATATGAAAACGGATTTAAAATAGGCCATTCATTAAAGGTTCGTCTTCTGAAGTGCCTTATAGTGTGCAAAATAAAGTATTCGCATATACACTTTCATGAGTATTATCACTTAGATACAATGGTATGTATCTATTTATTAAGGAATAATATTGTCAGATCTGATACTGTGTGATATGTTAAGTACTTAACATAAAAAAAAGTTTATTCTTTCTGCAGTCGAAGCTCATACAGAACAGGTCAGGACATAAACAACTGTCCCACCTGCCAAAAGACAGCCTGCATCATCTACAGGTAATAACAAAAGCTGTACATTATCTGTTTTGGTATTGAAGTTACTTTATTTCTCTCTTTCCTTTCTCTGCCTCAAAACATTTTCATCACACCATTCTTTTTTTCCCGGCACTTTTTCAACCTGGTCTCCTGCTGAGTTTGCCCATTCTGCTCCTAATACTAAAGACAGTACTCACTTATTTTATCAGTTTGGATGTTTGAAATGTTTACAGTCATCTCTATTTTTTTATCAATACGTGAGTGATGTAATGTGAATCCTCAGATAGTTATTTAAACAAAGCAATGTCCAAGCGCATCACAACAGTGAATCAGTCATGTCAGTATTGTCTTTGTAGAGCGAGTTTAATCCTGTAATAAATCAAAGTTTCGTGATCCTATGTAGTTTAGGGGTATTCATTCGCACTTCCTTACACAACATAAATTCTGCTTTATACATTTAAGCTACCCATAACCTTGCCCCCCATACTTATCTGACCTTCTTCAAATTTCTATTCCCTCTCGTTCCCTCAGATCCTCTTCTCCTTTCACATCTGTGTTCCCCCCTGCCCGTCTCAGCATGATGGGGTACATAGTTTTCAGCTGCTCTGCCCTCAAAGTCTGGAACTTACTTCCTCCCAACATTCGTAACATCGACCACCTTCCCACCTTCAAATACCATCTCAAAACGCACCTATTTAAAATAGCATTTTCTGTGTCGTCTGTATAATTGTATTTATTGCATTCTATTTGTAATTCTATTTTATTTATTATAGTATCTATGCCTGCCTGTGACTGTAAAGTGTCCTTGAGAGCTTTGAAAGGTGCTTAAAATAAAATTGATTACAGTAAAGTCTCGTTATATCGATATTCAAGGGAGTCCGAAAAAATATCGATATAACCGGGACTATCGACATATCCGATCCTGCGCCGAACTGCATTAAACAAAAGCCGCCAAAAGAGGGCAGCCAAGGGCCATATAAGAAACGGAGCTGGCCATTAGCTCCCATTTTTTTTGGGTGAGAGATGTTCCCCCAATGTTGCCTCAAAATGGCACATATAATTCTTTAATGATTGTAAACATGTATGCTTTAATCTTCAGAACTACAGTGTATTTGAAACATATTCATAACTGGATGTGTAACAAGAAAGCATATTAACCGAATCTGAAGCCATTGTTTGGATTCACAAGCAATGCAAGACGTCTTGGCGTGAAGTCATTTTTATTTGCATTTGAGTAAAAAGTGACATCGGCTGTCCTTTAATACACAGTATGGAATGTTAATAATTTTCAAAATCATCGCGCTTCAGCAGACAAAACAAGAAACATTGTTGCAAAAAACGATTGCATTCATATACAGTACAGTGGGCATGTACATAACACAACAGGGAAACTGCAACACTTACATCTTACTGTATTATGTATACAATTTAAAAAAGTCATCAATCTTCTTCTGCTTCCCATTTTTACCTTTTAACACAAACACTTCAATCTCGTCTGCTACACACGAGCTAGCGTCTGAAAATGAAAATGGCTCTGCTACACGAGTGCTGGGCACGTAACCAAGTCACCTGACCAAGTCGACCAATGGCGCGACTGATGGCGTGACACGTAACCAAGACACGTGACCAAGTCGACCAATGGCGCGACTGATGGCGTGACACGTAACCAAGACACGTGACCAAGTTGACCAATGGCGCGACCGATGGCGTGTCACGTGACAAAGTCACACGGCCAAGTCGACCAATAGCGCGACCGATGGCGGCTCATGTGACCAAGTCGACCAATGGCGCGACGGATATATCGATATAAACAACAAAAATGGCCGGCGGGGGATGAAAAGGAGCACCGTAATAACCGGATTATCGTAATAACCGGGTATCGTACTAAACGGTACTAATTATACATAAAAAGACTAGAAATGTGCAAGGGAAATGAAAATAGTATCGTAATAAGCGGTACTATCGATATAACCGATATCGATATAACGAGACTTTACTGTATTATTATTATTATTATTATTATTATTATTATTACAGTAAAGTCTCGTTATATCGATATTCTCGGGAGTCGGAAAAAATATCGATATAACCGGACTATCGATATATCCGATCCTGCGGCATGTAAAATTTCTCCTTGCGTTCATAGAAATAGTATCGTAATAAGCAGTACTATCGATATAACCGATATCGATATAACGAGACTTTACTGTTATATCATCCTCACATCATTATGTATTGTCATGTGTTGAAGCCTGGATCCATGTGGCAATTGCCAAAAGCCTTTATCATTCCTACAGCATTGAATGCACACACTAAAACTACAGTACAATATAATGCAAACATTTGCCCTCTATAAATGCAAATACATTGAGCGTTAAGCGGGTGCTAATTAAACAAACAAAAGGACTTTGTTTTGTTTCTCCGAGATTTAAAATTTCATATCTTATTTATGTAATCATTCCACAATGACGTATCACAGCACGTCGACGCATGCATTCCATAGGGATCTGTCCAGACTAAATGACGTACATGCACAGAAAAAGTCAGTTCTGTTTATAATTGTACAATGTATGTATTTATACAGTAAAGTCTCGTTATATCGATATCGGATATATCGATAGTCCCGGTTATATCGATACTATTTCTATGCACGCACGGAGAAAATTATATGCAAACAGGGTCGGATATATCGATAGTCCCGGTTATATCGATATTTTTTCGGACTCCCTTGAATATCGATATAACGAGACTTTACTGTATATCTCTTAAAGGAAATTTCTGTCAATGGAGATGAGTAATGGACCTGAAATTGAACCGTAATCGCTTATGATTGGTAATATAAAAAAAAATCCGTTTTAAGTGGGTTGGCTGCAAAAATATACTTTACTTTTGTCGTTCTTAATTAAAGTCAATGGATGGACACAAAGGAATAAATTTTTGACCCCGCCCTTCTGTTTCCCTCTGTGAGTTTTAACAACCCAATTAATAGTGAGGAAGAGGAATTCCACCTATACGTTATCGTAAAAATGAGCATACCAGAAAAAGGGTTGTTGCAATGATAAGAGGACTTAATCCGAGGTACTTTCAAGTTTGGATGAAGTACAAATTGTAATTGAAGGATTGAATTGATTTATGCACAGCATCTTGGATTGATGTTCCACTGTTAGAGTATGTGGGGGGATAAAAAGCAACTTGTGAGAATGTTTTTTGACTCCTCTGAAAATTTATTGCACTTATTTGCACTGACTTCACCTCACATCTCATTTGTCTTGGCCATCTTGTGTCAGATGATCCACATTAATGGGGTTATTGAAATGGAAAAGACATGTCTTGTCAGTCATGGCAGAGCTATAGTTTGATGTATTTGTTCTTACAATAAATTCATATGGACATAGACCATGATAGAAACGAGGGGTATCGCTTGAAGTTCTTGTCTGTATATGCAGTATAGTAGGTGGACAATGTCTCATCTGGTTTATTTTCTTGGCATCATTTATAGATGGGAGTCCCCTTCCATTATTTTATTTATTATAGTATCTATGCCTGCCTGTGACTGTAAAGTGTCCTTGAGAGCTTTGAAAGGTGCTTAAAATAAAATTGATTACAGTAAAGTCTCGTTATATCGATATTCAAGGGAGTCCGAAAAAATATCGATATAACCGGGACTATCGACATATCCGATCCTGCGCCGAACTGCATTAAACAAAAGCCGCCAAAAGAGGGCAGCCAAGGGCCATATAAGAAACGGAGCTGGCCATTAGCTCCCATTTTTTTTGGGTGAGAGATGTTCCCCCAATGTTGCCTCAAAATGGCACATATAATTCTTTAATGATTGTAAACATGTATGCTTTAATCTTCAGAACTACAGTGTATTTGAAACATATTCATAACTGGATGTGTAACAAGAAAGCATATTAACCGAATCTGAAGCCATTGTTTGGATTCACAAGCAATGCAAGACGTCTTGGCGTGAAGTCATTTTTATTTGCATTTGAGTAAAAAGTGACATCGGCTGTCCATTATTATTATTATTATTATTATTATTACAGTAAAGTCTCGTTATATCGATATTCTCGGGAGTCGGAAAAAATATCGATATAACCGGACTATCGATATATCCGTTCCTGCAGCATGTAAAATTTCTCCTTGCGTTTATAGAAATAGTATCGTAATAAGCAGTACTATCGATATAACCGATATCGATATAACGAGACTTTACTGTTATATCATCCTCACATCATTATGTATTGTCATGTGTTGAAGCCTGGATCCATGTGGCAATTGCCAAAAGCCTTCATCATTCCTACAGCATTGAATGCACACACTAAAACTACAGTACAATATAATGCAAACATTTGCCCTCTATAAATGCAAATACAGTAAAGTCTCGTTATATCGATATCGGATATATCGATAGTCCCGGTTATATCGATACTATTTCTATGCACGCACTGAGAAAATTACATGCAAACAGGGTCGGATATATCGATAGTCCCGGTTATATCGATATTTTTTCGGACTCCCTTGAATATCGATATAACGAGACTTTACTGTACATTGAGCGTTAAGCGGGTGCTAATTAAACAAACAATACAAAAGGACTTTGTTTTGTTTCTCCGAGATTTAAAATTTCAAATCTTATTTATGTAATCATTCCACAATGACGTATCACAGCACGTCGACGCATGCATTCCATAGGGATCTGTCCAGACTAAATGACGTACATGCACAGAAAAAGTCAGTTCTGTTTATAATTGTACAATGTATGTATTTATATATCTCTTAAAGGAAATTTCTGTCAATGGAGATGAGTAATGGACCTGAAATTGAAACGTAATCGCTTATGATTGGTAATATAAAAAAAAATCCGTTTTCAAGTGGGTTGGCTGCAAAAATATACTTTACTTTTGTCGTTCTTAATTAAAGTCAATGGATGGACACAAAGGAATAAATTTTTGACCCCGCCCTTCTGTTTCCCTCTGTGAGTTTTACCAACCCAATTAATAGTGAGGAAGAGGAATTCCACCTATACGTTATCGTAAAAATGAGCATACCAGAAAAAGGGTTGTTGCAATGATAAGAGGACTTAATCCAAGGTACTTTCAAGTTTGGATGAAGTACAAATTGTAATTGAAGGATTGAATTGATTTATGCACAGCATCTTGGATTGATGTTCCACTGTTAGAGTATGTGGTGGGATAATGTTAGGGTAATTCGCCATACAAACATCTCTAAACATCGCTCTGTAATCTTTGTTTACATTTTGAACTTCCTCGTATGTCATATCCTGCCTTCCTTTACACGATGTCGCACTTTTAGTACGTCACATCCTGTCGCGTCATTGCTATGCACCGCATAAATACTCCTGCAGCCCGTTCATCTCTCTCTCTCGCCATGCGCTCCCTCCTCCGCGACACTACAATGCCCGTGCTCTCCAAATTAAATCAACTTTCTGTTCAAGTCCTGGCTCCCTGATGATTTAACCATCGATCTCCATCAACACCCGTCGAAGCAATGAACCAAGGGCGAACGATAAAAAATAACCCAACAGATAAAAAGCAACTTGTGAGACTGTTTTTTGACTCCTCTGAAAATTTATTGCACTTATTTGCACTGACTTCACCTCACATCTCATTTGCCTTGGCCATCTTGTGTCAGATGATCCACATTAATGGGGTTATTGAAATGGAAAAGACATGTCTTGTCAGTCATGGCAGAGCTATAGTTTGATGTATTTGTTCTTACAATAAATTCATATCGACATAGACCATGATAGAAACGAGGGGTATCGCTTGAAGTTCTTGTCTGTATATGGAGTATAGTAGGTGGACAATGTCTCATCTGGTTTATTTTCTTGGCATCATTTATAGATGGGAGTCCCCTTCCATTGGTTTTGAACATCTCCCTGCCGCCTTCTTGGCCTCCCATGATCCCCAATCTCTTATTCAGTGAACTCTCCATTGTCCTTTCTCTCTCACAGTCTCTGAGGCCCTCACTCAGCCTCTTATTCAACTGCTCGAACCGCTCTTTTGAAGTCCTTTTCTTGTTCACTCTGTGCTCACTCTTGATTCATGAAAGCAGCGAAAGCTTTCAAAGTTCGATCTCTGGAATTTTTCCTTTCTGTCTGCTTGCATCACTTGCACACCCTCTTAAAAAAAGCATCTGCACAATTCAGCTCTTATCTCAAGACCACTCAGCTTCTGGACGTCAGGGTAGAAAATCAATCCAATTATCAATCAGGGTTTAGGATATACCCTCAAATCCACTGCAGACACTGTGGGATTTGTTTTCATTATTCTCAACCTAACGAGGTCTTCAAAATGAACACAATTTGAAGACATGGATGAAATCGAGTCTGCTGTGATGACGAAGCTAGCAGAAAGTTCTTTAGACTCCAGCATGATTACTTGCAACCTTTTTGACACACCTGAGACATATCAATGTTTTTGTTTCCCTTAAAGGACAACCAACATCACTTTTTTGTTTCCTATCAGAAAAGCGTTTTATAGCATCTAAAATACCCAAAACACGCAGCATGATATTTTTAGTCAAATGCAAAAAAACAATAAAAATGACTTAAAGTGTCCAAAAACTACTTCAAATTGAAACCGGAAGTGGCCAGTTTCAGAAGGTCCCGTCCCTTTGTTCGTGGTGTCACCCCAAGACGTCTTGCCTTGCTGGAGAATCAAAACAATGGCTTCAGATTCAGAAAATATGCTTTCGTGTTACTCATCCAGTTATATCTATACATGTTTGCAATCGATTAAATAATTTATTCCGGTCATTTTGATGCATCTTGAGAGAAATGTAGTGGCAAACTCTTAGTACTCACAGTACCCAAAAAAGGCAGAAGAGGGCGACAAAGCTCTGTGTAAATTGTCTCCTGGGACGTTTTGTCAGCGAAGATCATATACACTGTAGAAGTCTTGGTGCAACACACAATTATTCACAATCGCGTTATTTATGTGTTTTCCTTCTAATTTCGCCTTCAACAAGGATCAACACGAAGTTTTCAGAGCAAACAAAGTACCGCAAAATGCATTGAGGTGATGCAAGGTATGTCCTTTCTCGGTGAGGGGCGTTCCTTCAGTGACGTAGGGTGAGGACTCGTCATCAACTCAAAAACAAGACTTCCAGAATCTTCAGTGCGAGTCTTAAAACGTAAAATATAGCTATATGCAGTGGAATATTTGTCAAATACACTCAGTAGAAGTCATTTGAAGCGATTTTACAAATTATGGACACAACTTGTCTGGAGACGTCGGTTGTCCTTAAATCAGCACCCTTACACATACACAAACATACTAAAAACTACTCCGAAAGTAAATGTATTAGGAGTTTCCATAAAAGGACCGTGACCGATGGACACTTCTGAGAGATTGGTTTGGGAGGAGTGCGGGAGAGGCAGAAGATCAGCATGAGTGGGAGATGGTGGTTTGGGGTAAATTGGAAAGCTGTGACGTTTTTAGCTTGAACACAGAGCATCCACCCTTTCCTCATCCTTTCCTCTTTACTCTGATCATTTTATTTCCAGCGCACCATTATTCAGCTCAAGAGCAAA
The DNA here is from genome assembly GCF_051943395.1 of Hippocampus bargibanti. Taxonomy (NCBI): domain Eukaryota; kingdom Metazoa; phylum Chordata; class Actinopteri; order Syngnathiformes; family Syngnathidae; genus Hippocampus; species Hippocampus bargibanti. Next base: position 9,131,645 of record NC_142735.1, read on the forward strand.
TAAGTGAAGAAAGCGACTGGCATGACAAAGGATATGGAAGACATATACTATAAGAACAGTGTTGACATCTTGATTTGAATACTTTTTCTCAACCATTCTTTGACATGCCTGAGGTTTGTCAGTAGATTTTCTCTTTAAATAGACGTTTCCGCCACCTTTCTCTTGCAATAAGTTATTTGATGGTCCTCATGACTGTCTGAAAAATGAGCCGCATCATGAAAAGAAGAAATATAAAAAAATAACCAACTAAACTTGTGACATAAACCTTGTTTCTAAATTGCTGCATTTCCACAGTAACACCTTCTCTCTCTCCCTCACTGCAGTGTGGAGCATGATTTCCGCCAGCAGGAAGGACGCTTTCAGGGGGTGATGGAGTCCCTGGAGGGAGAGTACGATGTGCCTGCACCTCTTCTGACCAAAGCCGCAGTGGCCACTTCTCAGGCCAGCCGGCCTAGTGCCAAGGCTCGTGTCAAGAAACTCAGGAGAAAGTGTTTCTGGTGGCTCTGATAGTAGCACAGCCGCTTCAGAGGGATATACGTTTAGTCCTGTCAAGAATGTTCCACTGCAAGGGAATTTTACTGTGGTACTGTGGATTTGGAAACTAACCCGGAATGGTACGATATGATATATATATAAAATTCCAATGTACAGTATACCAGACCGATTCATTCATTTTCATTTTGTGGTCCAAGTGGGAAGCCTGTCTTGCCATTGCATAGTCTGAAGCAAACAGATGGAACATTAACGCTCAAGATTGTTTGCCATTTGGCAACGTGTTTGTCCCAGAAGATACATCAAAAAGGATTTATGGCTGAATGGATTCATTCATACACGGATGAAAATGAATCACAATGTAGCCATTTTGGCTTAATTAGAATGGGAAAAATTGCGAACCTCAATATGAAAGAAAGTGGGAATACACCCAACTAATTCTGGTACACTTTCAAAAGTTGAATGGAGCAATAAGTGGAGCATCGGTGAAGACGTGTGGCGCAAGTTAAGCAGAAGAACTCAATAGGGCAATAATGTGACAGTGGAGAGGGCAAAGCCTTTGAAATGTGTACCGAGAACACATTAAGAGCAACATTATGGAGCAACTGATCACAGACTGACAAGCTGTCTCACATTATTAACATTTGTGTCACCGCTGACTACTGATTGATTCTACAGTATATTGCATTTCCATTCAAAGCAGAAGGCTCTTGCTCAAGTTTGGTACAATTGTTCTCATTCAGGGTACATTCTTTTACAGTACATTCATGCAAAACAAGTGAATCTGTGCTAAAATATGCAAGGAGCAGCTACGTGTTTGTTATTTGTGATTGGCTTGTGTGGATTGTTCAGAAATGTGCCATGCGGAGGCCAATCGGAGTCCAAAGTAGCAAAAGTGAGACGAAAATGTGCACCCTATATAAACAGATGGTTACATACCTCTATTTTTCTTGATACTTGGTTCTAATGTTCGATTCACACAAAGGCCACATCATTCATATTAATGCCTCTGTCAAAGTGTTAATAATTGCTGAAAATGGACAAAGACCATCTCTCACTGTATTTCAACTTGAGCGTTTTCATTCTCATCAGTGATGATTCATCACACTTGCAATGTGCATTTAGCTAGCAAGGTATGCCTACATTCCGAACATGCATCTTCCTTTCAGACAGCCCCTCATTATTAGCCGTAAAAGTATGCGCATCACACAGAGAAAGATGGGGAGTAAAGACAGGAGAAAAAATTCTGACTAGACAGCTCGTACGTGGGCTACCTGGCATGGCTGCGTTAGAGCGCCTTGTTGGCCATGACTGAGCACAACCCAAAGACAGAAGATTAAGGAATGAGGTCAAATAAATAAATAAGTAAATAAATAAATGGAACAGATGTTTGAGTGGATATATTTCCTCAACTCAAAAATATGATTTGATTGACAGTTGATATTTCAACAGAAATTTTAGAAAATGCCTTGATTTTTCACAATTGCGACGCAGCATTTCCTATCCGATGCATTTAATCATGTAAATTTCACAGAGTTGTTAACATCAGTCTTTTCTGTCGTGTGTCAATTTTTGAGATTTTTTTTTACTTCATAAGGGATGAAACAATATGTTTACTTTCATCAATAGCAACATGCAGTGGAGGGGAACACCACAGAGACCAGAATGAGCTGTGTCTGATCGACTTTTCATGTTGCTACATGATCAAAGTACTAGAATCACCTGACCACAGGATGAAAAATCAATACCACGAGACTGTAACACAGTAAACTAAGACCACAATAATGCATTGATGGCTGTCCATCTTTTTTTTAACTGGGGTTGAGAATAGGCAGGACAACCCAGGCTTCCCTCTCCCCAGGTTGTGATTGAGTTTTCTCCGGGTGGTGCGTTTTCCCCTGGCGTGCCAAAAACATGCTCTGTGGGTTAGTTAATTCAACGCTTGTCTAAACATTGCGGGGATATGATTGACAGTGTGAAAGATTGTTAATTCATATGATACGATTGGCTGGCAATCATTTCAGGGTATACCCCACACACTGCCCAAAGACAGCTGCTATTGGCTTGAGCACGCCGGGGACCCTTGTCAGGATAAGTGGATGAGAAGACGGATGGATGGACGGATGAAATATGACACCTGAGTTGGACAATCCTTCTGAATCATGGGTCATAGATGGTGTCTTAACAAGGGCCCGTAGCCTCTCCAGCTTGTCTTGGGTCATAAACAGAGCGTACCTCATCAGGGAGGCCTCATTATCAGATGTCCAAATAAATTCATCTGGCACTTTTCAATGTGATGAGCAGCTATTCCGACCCCCTCATGGTTGGCCAAATTTCTCCCAAATGTCACCCTGCAGCGAAAACGCATTTAGGGCACTTGTTCTCGAAGCTTAGCCATTCGTGTAGCTCGGCCAGTCACAATAAATCAGAATCAGAATCAGAAAACCTTTATTCGTCCCACAATGGGGAAATTTGCAGTCCACAGCAGCAATTTGAAAGGGGATGGGGTGGGGGGTGAAAGGATAGAAAACAAGATATTCTAAGCATAACAAGATAAAAATGTCAACTGTATACTGTGCAAATGTAAATGTGCAAAACAGTTTCATACAAAAACTGTACGTACATAAAGTTTTCCCCTTCTGCTCAACCCCTCCTACCGCATTACAGATCGATACAGGGTCTACATCACTGGAGACTCCGCACCAATCTTCCTATTGATCTCCCGCTCCATTGTCAACTCGCTTTTGAACAAAACCACAAGATAAAATGTGCCCCCATTCCACTTAAGGCAAGATCTCAAGTAGAGGACACTCCACACTTTTCTGACTGAGTACTCTGGTCTTAGAATTTGCAGTGTCTGATTTTATCGCAACCCATTCAGAATCAGCTGGAAACTGCCCTCGCAAGAGTTGAAGATCATGGCTTGAACCACATTGCTTGCTAAAAGGAACAGACGTGATGTTGAAGTCAGCAAACCAGCCAATGGTTTGGCTGTGCCTAAAAATTCTGTCCTTAAAGTTTATGAACTGAATCGATGAGAAAGAGAAGTCTGGGCTGAGAACACCCCTCATTTGAAAGAAAGCCGACAATGCGGATCAAACTCAAGCCTGAACATAATTTACTCTGCGCCTGCACAAATGTTTTCCGATCTCATTAAATACAGGGCAATCATGTTGTGGCCAGTCAGTGCATCCCATTCTGCCGAGGTAAACATATACTTGAATATCTAGAACTTAAATCGAATGTGTAGCCTTGAAGTTGCGGCTTGGGTATTAACAATACAATAAAGATATCCCCACAACACTCAAAACAACCCCCCAACCCCATCAAAATGTTAAACACGTGTCCGTCAGATTGGCATTGCGGATTCCATTCAGGTGAGTTGAAAGTTGAACAATTTATACAAATGCAGACATTATCTTTAGAAACCATTTGTTTAACACACACACGCGCATGTACACACAAACACTATCTAAAAACCCAGAGGTACAAACACATGCATCATTGTCATCACAGAATCTTCAACACACAACCTGAGGCAATTTGAGTTCCACTTCCAAGCACGACAAAACTTTCACCTGAGGACCGACACAATCAGCTAGCAGTTGAGAAGTTGCCCACAATTACAAATCGTGATGAAACAATACGTAAAAGAAGCAATGGTCTATTTGAAATGTCCTTTTGCTTGTTTGTTGTCTTTTTTTTCTACAAAACGTTCCCATAATGTTTTATGCTTCTCTTCAGATTATTCTGATGTGTAGAATAAAATTGTTTTTTCCACAAGGAGCAGTATTGCTGACTCAACACAAACTTGAACGGATAAATCGCCAGCATACTGTCATTTCGAACACAAGGAGTCAATACATGTATCAGATTTTTTAGGCATAAAATTTGGCAACACCTAAACAAATCACTCGCTGGCCACAAAAGTAGATTCAGCAAAAGCAACACCTCTCAGACCGTGTCAATCACAAGTGAAATATATGAAGTTTGTGAAATATGCAGTATATATTAGAACAGCACTTGCACTGAATCTCATAAACGTGCTCAGGGTGTGTTAATAGCTTAGTATTTTTCTACTTTGGTGACACATTGTAGCAGAAACAATGACTGTACTTACAATTAGCGCATGTTCTCGCCCCATTGTAATGACTGTTTGGTTGATGATCCATAGCAAAGAAACCACAATGTCTTGGATGTGCTGAAATGTTTCCCCCTGTGAAAATGCAGCCACACAAACATTGACAAAGGTCAATAAAAAACAAATAAAAACAAAGGATAGTATTCACATGCAGAAAATGATCCACATTGACACTTAACAGTCATTTTTATGAGTGATTTTTGGAACTGCAAAAGAGTTTTACACAAATATGAAGGTAAGTGTGGGCGTGCATGTGTGTGTTTGCGTTTTTATGTGAAATCAAATCCTAAGGATATTTGTAATGTTGTACATCTGAGTGGACAATCTTTGTGTAGGTGTCTCACCACATTGTCTTTGCTAAGGACCTCCACAATATTGTTGAGCAACTCCAGGCTTTTTTTTCTCTCGTCATGAGGCCCGTCCGCCATGGTGGCCAAAGCTCTGCTCAGCTCTTGCAGGATCATTGGCAACAACTCATCTCGACATTCTGGAAGACAACACATCTAAATTGTTAAAAGTCAGGTTAGAGATGAGCTGGAAGCAGATCAAGCCAATTAAAGGATTAGCTTGAACAGTGAACAGCATTGTTGTTTTAATCCACTTAAAGGGTCAAAAGTCACTCTTTTTCATTTTGATAGGAGTACATCATGATACCACCAGGATCAGCTATTAGCATGAAGGAAACACGGGAATAAGTAAAGCAATATCTTCCTAACTGAGTTCAATTACATTATATAAACATAAAAACATGTTGAATGTATTGCATACATTCCCAACATAACTATACAAGAATAATAGTACATACTTCTGTTGCTAAAGAAAGCTGGAGATCTCTGGTGGGTTTTTCATTATTATGGCAGTTAAGATTCATGAGCAAATACATGCATGTTTCATGGTATAATGACAAGAGGCAGTCTTATTTGTAGACATAATGAGTTTAATAATAATAAAGGTAGAATAAGAATAAGTGGTCAACAGGAACAATGGTTGCAGAAATAATCTTCAATTTCAGGAATCGTTACCTTTTGATTAAAATGGGAATTTGTGTCAGAAATTAACTCACCTCGAAGTTTCCATTTTTGGATTAAATACAGTGTCGGTTGCTTTATGCAAAATCCCAAAAGCCTTAGTCCACAGTCTGAAGGTAGGTTACAATATTACCATAAAAATGATACATGTGGCATTAATTTAGGTAGCAAAGTCATGAATAAATATGAAGAAAAATGCATCTTCATATTGCTACAATACATTTTATTTATCTGTGAAAGAGAGGGACTTGCAAAGTGTACTAAATCGTAAATTCTCAGCCATTGGCAACGAATAATTAGGAGCTTGTGCAGATGGGTACACAACATGACATATTGGAAATGTTGCATTTTATGAACTTGAATACATGAAATGCCCAAAGTGCATCTAAAATCAACACAATCTCATTATTAGGATTCAAATTATAAATTGACTAAAGCTGTGCGACAAAAGTGTGAAGCAAACTGATCTCTCCAATTCATCAGAATCTCTGCACTTTATAAATTAGAGCCACCCACGCACAGCCTTTCATATTCTCTTTGAAGGCAGGTATCGAACCTAGATACACCCATTAAAAGCTCATCTGGGCTAATGCTTGTCAGGTCCTTTATTAACTGCTCAGAATGCTTGTTTTCAATCCCTGGGAGGCAGCAAGCGTGCGTCACAAATATCCCTCCATGCCTTCAAGCATTGATCGAGTCTAACAAGAAGAACACGAAGAAAGTACTGAGTGAAAATCCGTAGTTTGCCCATGTCTGATCTAGAACTTAAATCGAATGTGTAGCCTTGAAGTTGCGGCTTGGGTATTAACAATACAATAAAGATATCCCCACAACACTCAAAACAACCCCCCAACCCCATCAAAATGTTAAACACGTGTCCGTCAGATTGGCATTGCGGATTCCATTCAGGTGAGTTGAAAGTTGAACAATTTATACAAATGCAGACATTTCTTTTTTATCTTTAGAAACCATTTGTTTAACACACACACGCGCATGTACACACAAACACTATCTAAAAACCCAGAGGTACAAACACATGCATCATTGTCATCACAGAATCTTCAACACACAACCTGAGGCAATTTGAGTTCCACTTCCAAGCACGACAAAACTTTCACCTGAGGACCGACACAATCAGCTAGCAGTTGAGAAGTTGCCCACAATTACAAATCGTGATGAAACAATACGTAAAAGAAGCAATGGTCTATTTGAAATGTCCTTTTGCTTGTTTGTTGTCTTTTTTTTCTACAAAACGTTCCCATAATGTTTTATGCTTCTCTTAAGATTATTCTGATGTGTAGAATAAAATTGTTTTTTCCACAAGGAGCAGTATTGCTGACTCAACACAAACTTGAACGGATAAATCGCCAGCATACTGTCATTTCGAACACAAGGAGTCAATAAATGTATCTGATTTTTTAGGCATAAAATTTGGCAACACCTAAACAAATCACTCGCTGGCCACAAAAGTAGATTCAGCAAAAGCAACACCTCTCAGACCGTGTCAATCACAAGTGAAATATATGAAGTTTGTGAAATATGCAGTATATATTAGAACAGCACTTGCACTGAATCTCATTAACGTGCTCAGGGTGTGTTAATAGCTTAGTATTTTTCTACTTTGGTGACACATTGTAGCAGAAACAATGACTGTACTTACAATTAGCGCATGTTCTCGCCCCATTGTAATGACTGTTTGGTTGATGATCCATAGCAAAGAAACCACAATGTCTTGGATGTGCTGAAATGTTTCCCCCTGTGAAAATGCAGCCACACAAACATTGACAAAGGTCAATAAAAAGCAAATAAAAACAAAGGATAGTATTCACATGCAGAAAATGAGCCACATTGACACTTAACAGTCATTTTTATGAGTGATTTTTGGAACTGCAAAAGAGTTTTACACAAATATGAAGGTAAGTGTGGGCGTGCATGTGTGTGTTTGCGTTTTTATGTGAAATCAAATCCTAAGGATATTTGTAATGTTGTACATCTGAGTGGACAATATTTGTGTAGGTGTCTCACCACATTGTCTTTGCTAAGGACCTCCACAATATTGTTGAGCAACTCCAGGCTTTTTTTTCTCTCGTCATGAGGCCCGTCCGCCATGGTGGCCAAAGCTCTGCTCAGCTCTTGCAGCATCATTGGCAACAACTCATCTCGACATTCTGGAAGACAACACATCTAAATTGTTAAAAGTCAGGTTAGAGATTAGCTGGAAGCAGATCAAGCCAATTAAAGGATTAGCTTGAACAGTGAACAGCATTGTTGTTTTAATCCACTTAAAGGGTCAAAAGTCACTCTTTTTCATTTTGATAGGAGTACATCATGATACCACCAGGATCAGCTATTAGCATGAAGGAAACACGGGAATAAGTAAAGCAATATCTTCCTAACTGAGTTCAATTACATTATATAAACATAAAAACATGTTGAATGTATTGCATACATTCCCAACATAACTATACAAGAATAATAGTACACACTTCTGTTGCTAAAGAAAGCTGGAGATCTCTGGTGGGTTTTTCATTATTATGGCAGTTAAGATTCATGAGCAAATACATGCATGTTTCATGGTATAATGACAAGAGGCAGTCTTATTTGTAGACATAATGAGTTTAATAATAATAAAGGTAGAATAAGAATAAGTGGTCAACAGGAACAATGGTTGCAGAAATAATCTTCAATTTCAGGAATCGTTACCTTTTGATTAAAATGGGAATTTGTGTCAGAAATTAACTCACCTCGAAGTTTCCATTTTTGGATTAAATACAGTGTCGGTTGCTTTATGCAAAATCCCAAAAGCCTTAGTCCACAGTCTGAAGGTAGGTTACAATATTACCATAAAAATGATACATGTGGCATTAATTTAGGTAGCAAAGTCATGAATAAATATGAAGAAAAATGCATCTTCATATTGCTACAATACATTTTATTTATCTGTGAAAGAGAGGGACTTGCAAAGTGTACTAAATCGTAAATTCTCAGCCATTGGCAACGAATAATTAGGAGCTTGTGCAGATGGGTACACAACATGACATATTGGAAATGTTGCATTTTATGAACTTGAATACATGAAATGCCCAAAGTGCATCTAAAATCAACACAATCTCATTATTAGGATTCAAATTATAAATTGACTAAAGCTGTGCGACAAAAGTGTGAAGCAAACTGATCTCTCCAATTCATCAGAATCTCTGCACTTTATAAATTAGAGCCACCCACGCACAGCCTTTCATATTCTCTTTGAAGGCAGGTATCGAACCTAGATACACCCATTAAAAGCTCATCTGGGCTAATGCTTGTCAGGTCCTTTATTAACTGCTCAGAATGCTTGTTTTCAATCCCTGGGAGGCAGCAAGCGTGCGTCACAAATATCCCTCCATGCCTTCAAGCATTGATCGAGTCTAACAAGAAGAACACGAAGAAAGTACTGAGTGAAAATGAAATACTACAGGGTGTGTTTTCTTGAAAAGCCTTCTGAAGAGCAGTTCCATTTTGTTGCTGTCATAGTTAATGTGCCAACAGGAACATTTGCTAGAACACTGACAAATTACTAGACCGATATGAAAACAATATAGATATGCATCCATCATCCATCCATTTTTGGTCTGCTTTATCCTCACAGGGGTTGTGAGGTGTGCTGGAGCCTACCACAGCTGTCTATGGACATGAGGCAGGGGGATACCTTCAGGTGTTTGCCAGCCAAACGCTTGCCACACAGAGACGAACAAACATCTGTGCCCACATTCACACTTAGTGACATCTTTGAGTGTTCCATTAACACAACATGCATGTTTTCGGAATGTCGGAAGGAACCGGAGTACCCATGGATAATCCACGCAGGCACAGGGAGAAGATGCAGACTCCACACCGGAAGGCCGTAGCCGTATTTGAATCCTGCACTTCATTAACATACAGTAATTTTGCATGATGAACCATAAAAACATTCTCTCCATATTCTATTGAGTCTGTCCGTCTGTAATAGAAGCAGATTCCAGCTGTGGGTGAGAGGATGTGTACAACCTGATATGGTTGCCAGTCAATAGGTACAGATTAGTCATAGACAAACATCTGTTTGTAGTCATATGCATATGTACGGACAATTTAGAATCCTGAATTAAACGGCCCTGCATGTTTTAGTATGTAGGAAGAAGCAGGAGAACATGCAGAAAATCCATACATGTTCCAAGCTAATACACTGTAAAACCAATCAGCGGTGTACATTTCATCAATACAACTATGACATGAATCCTAGACAAAGATCATGAATATTTGCTGTATAGTATAAAACAAAAATGGCACAGATCTGTTTTTTGATGGGATGAAAATGAACATACTGTCGTTGAAGAGGAGGCAGATTTTTTGTTTTTATGTGGATCTGTGCCATTTGTTCTAATCATAAAAATTAGAGAGCATACTTTTTATTGTTGTTGTGGTTGTTGGGAAGAAACCCTGCCGCACTTGACAAATCTGTCATAAAAATAAATCTGTTCCCTCCTTTCAGATGGAGATAGCAAAGGCAACATTATTTGCGCAGAAGTAACAATTAATGCTAATTTAAAACAGATTCTTTTCTTACAGACAATGTATTTTAGGAGTCGGAGGACAGAACACAGGAGGAAAAACACATACAACATGCACTACAAAAATGTCAATATCCTCAGTGGGCAATAACTAAAGGTATAGAGCAGGTGAAAAACAAAAACAACACAAGACAGGGGAGAAAGAAAAAGCAAACAAACAAACAAGAGCACAGAGGAATGGTAAAATTGCCATACATGAGATCACAGAACGCATACAAAGAGCAATGAGGAAACACAACATAAACGCACCAGTCAAACCAGGAATGAGTTTTAATACAAGACAAAAAGAGCACAAGGAGTGTGAGAAGGAGACAGCAACAATACAAACAAGAGCAATAAAAGATAAAATTAGATATCAAGTAGACAGGATGGACTTAACACAACAATGAATGCGTCTTTAAAGAAGAGCTTGATGTTTTATTAATAAACCTGCACAATAATTTCTCTCCCTGGTGAAATCCAGACCCAAACTTTGCACGTTAATCATTAAAAAAAAAATCAACTCAAGTGACAATTTTCTAAATGAAGCAACTACGTAAGGTACGGGTTGATCTGACAAGATTTGCTCGCACCTTGACGTATGTATGTATTTATTTATTTATGTATTTGTTTATTTATTTATTTGGGGGTGGCAATCGTCATACACAATCCACATCGAGGTGTTAACGTACTAGCGCACGCTACGCTGTAGAAATATTACTCCACATCAAAAGAATGTGAAGAACATATTGCTTTTGAAAGCCTTGACACTGCTGCTTTTGGAGCTACAGTACATTTTAAGTGTCACTTGCATTACATTTTGTGTGGTCTCTCTCAAATTAATGACTGCACTTTCCACGCATAAAGCTTCTTTTGATGCGGAAAAGTCGAGAAAAAATGCATGAGTTAAAAAGTGAGTTTGAGAAGGAGTGTCACAGTTCTTCCAATTAAAATCATGTTATTCCTATTACATTGCGGATTTTCCATTCATAAAAGGACATCTAACAGCTGCAAGTATGATATGACTAAACCCGTCTTTGACCTCTTCTTCAATGTTTTCTGTTTTGATTGTAGATTAATTACTAGTGTAGCAGTTCACATATGATGTCTTGGCTTCTATTCCTGCTTAACATGGTGGACGCAATCTGGTACAAAACATGGATGGATGTATATGTAATGAAAGGAGTTTATTACCAATATGCAGTGACAAATTAAAGCCAAGTCATATACATACTCCATTTTGCTCTGTCAAGCCTTTAATAGTCCCACTATTGGGAAAATTGCAATATGAAATTGACAGCAGAATATCTAAGTAAACAGTTTGATAATAAGACAAAACATCATTGATTTTGGAAGATCTTGGCTTGGCCGGTGGCCGGTTGCCCTTTGGTTGAAAACAAGCAGGTGAAAATGCTGTGGCATTAAGTATAGAAGATAATTAACATAGTACAATTCAGGGTAAACAACATGGTTTGTGTCAAAAGTTAATTTAGGCTATACAGCAAGCAGCTAGCAATGAATGACAGTCAGTTGGACACCCCAAAAAGAATCGAAAGCGACAATCAATTGGAACTGGAAGTTCAACAAAGATCCACTATCTGTCAAGTTCAAACCATGTACCACCCTATACATTATTACACCTTCAAGGACACATTCTTTAAGGGAGTCTTTTGAAGTGATTGCTCTTTCAAGTAGAGTGCCCCTTCAGCTGACCGTGTGCTGTGCACTTCTCACCCTAAAAACATTCATCTGCACAAAATCTTACCAAGATATATTGCTAACATTCTGCCCCTCTCAAGAATTTGTGCAAGGGATCAGTGTCTAAAAATCTGTCATTCAGCAGTGCAGTTCTACACTGCTACCAACAACCACAACATTGAACATGTGAACACGAAGAGGTTATTCCCTGGGAACTTACTGCAACCACTGAGGCTGTTACTTAAGACCTTTCTGAAGAGCGAGAGCAATATGCCTCAGTCATCATGTATTTCATTCATCAGTACAATCGTCAGGATTTCCTAGGGTGGGGTGTGGTATCATCCTTCCAACCACAATATCTTTATTTACTGTGTACACTGGTGCATTATTTACTGAATCGCAACAAACGTATTAAGTGGCCGCTTTGAAAACATGCAAATACTGTCCATATTTGCAAAGGTTTTCAAATATTTTCATGAAAACTTCCACTTGAATTTATGAGCCCAGGCAAATCATTCATGGAGGAAGGAGAGAAGTTTGATGGTTACACTATGTATTGTATTAATGGGGATTATGAGACAGTTCTATTACTATATGAGATAGTTATATTACTATATATATTGTTTCACAAAGATGAACTATGATTATTCTGTATATTTGTTTGGGGGTGATATAATGGAGCTTAGTTCTCTAAAATTTGTGAAAGAGAAAAAGAACATGTTTTCATAGTTGCATGCCACCAGATGAACCCAAAATGTTATGTGGTGTAATATAAAACCAATATACTGCAGCTTGCATGATATTACAATCACGCGGCTATTTTTTTTTCTTTGTGACCTTAAAACAAGAACAGACTTTTTCCCCCAAAAACTCTTTTTTGTGGTACAACAGTGATGTGATTTGTGACCACATGACAGGATCACACATCTTCAACCTGTTCCTCGTTCATTCATATGCGGCCACACCAATCCAATCCACGCAAATGTGTATTTTGCAAGCAACAAAACAACAAACCGTCTGAATGACGATACCGCATTGCATTTAGCTCAAAAGTTGTGATGAAATATTTTGGGGAAGGTTGTCATGACACTTACACTGTGCGTGGATTTATTAGGCAATTAAGTAATTCCACTTAAGAGTGGAACCCAGACTGTGGGAAAAGGCTTCTCCTCTGACTGACCCCACTCAGTCCCTCCTTTCAGATGGAGATAGCAAAGGCAACATTATTTGCGCAGAAGTAACAATTAATGCTAATTTAAAACAGATTCTTTTCTTACAGACAATGTATTTTAGGAGTCGGAGGACAGAACACAGGAGGAAAAACACATACAACATGCACTACAAAAATGTCAATATCCTCAGTGGGCAATAACTAAAGGTATAGAGCAGGTGAAAAACAAAAACAACACAAGACAGGGGAGAAAGAAAAAGCAAACAAACAAACAAGAGCACAGAGGAATGGTAAAATTGCCATACATGAGATCACAGAACGCATACAAAGAGCAATGAGGAAACACAACATAAACGCACCAGTCAAACCAGGAATGAGTTTTAATACAAGACAAAAAGAGCACAAGGAGTGTGAGAAGGAGACAGCAACAATACAAACAAGAGCAATAAAAGATAAAATTAGATATCAAGTAGACAGGATGGACTTAACACAACAATGAATGCGTCTTTAAAGAAGAGCTTGATGTTTTATTAATAAACCTGCACAATAATTTCTCTCCCTGGTGAAATCCAGACCCAAACTTTGCACGTTAATCATTAAAAAAAAAATCAACTCAAGTGACAATTTTCTAAATGAAGCAACTACGTAAGGTACGGGTTGATCTGACAAGATTTGCTCGCACCTTGACGTATGTATGTATTTATTTATTTATGTATTTGTTTATTTATTTATTTGGGGGTGGCAATCGTCATACACAATCCACATCGAGGTGTTAACGTACTAGCGCACGCTACGCTGTAGAAATATTACTCCACATCAAAAGAATGTGAAGAACATATTGCTTTTGAAAGCCTTGACACTGCTGCTTTTGGAGCTACAGTACATTTTAAGTGTCACTTGCATTACATTTTGTGTGGTCTCTCTCAAATTAATGACTGCACTTTCCACGCATAAAGCTTCTTTTGATGCGGAAAAGTCGAGAAAAAATGCATGAGTTAAAAAGTGAGTTTGAGAAGGAGTGTCACAGTTCTTCCAATTAAAATCATGTTATTCCTATTACATTGCGGATTTTCCATTCATAAAAGGACATCTAACAGCTGCAAGTATGATATGACTAAACCCGTCTTTGACCTCTTCTTCAATGTTTTCTGTTTTGATTGTAGATTAATTACTAGTGTAGCAGTTCACATATGATGTCTTGGCTTCTATTCCTGCTTAACATGGTGGACGCAATCTGGTACAAAACATGGATGGATGTATATGTAATGAAAGGAGTTTATTACCAATATGCAGTGACAAATTAAAGCCAAGTCATATACATACTCCATTTTGCTCTGTCAAGCCTTTAATAGTCCCACTATTGGGAAAATTGCAATATGAAATTGACAGCAGAATATCTAAGTAAACAGTTTGATAATAAGACAAAACATCATTGATTTTGGAAGATCTTGGCTTGGCCGGTGGCCGGTTGCCCTTTGGTTGAAAACAAGCAGGTGAAAATGCTGTGGCATTAAGTATAGAAGATAATTAACATAGTACAATTCAGGGTAAACAACATGGTTTGTGTCAAAAGTTAATTTAGGCTATACAGCAAGCAGCTAGCAATGAATGACAGTCAGTTGGACACCCCAAAAAGAATCGAAAGCGACAATCAATTGGAACTGGAAGTTCAACAAAGATCCACTATCTGTCAAGTTCAAACCATGTACCACCCTATACATTATTACACCTTCAAGGACACATTCTTTAAGGGAGTCTTTTGAAGTGATTGCTCTTTCAAGTAGAGTGCCCCTTCAGCTGACCGTGTGCTGTGCACTTCTCACCCTAAAAACATTCATCTGCACAAAATCTTACCAAGATATATTGCTAACATTCTGCCCCTCTCAAGAATTTGTGCAAGGGATCAGTGTCTAAAAATCTGTCATTCAGCAGTGCAGTTCTACACTGCTACCAACAACCACAACATTGAACATGTGAACACGAAGAGGTTATTCCCTGGGAACTTACTGCAACCACTGAGGCTGTTACTTAAGACCTTTCTGAAGAGCGAGAGCAATATGCCTCAGTCATCATGTATTTCATTCATCAGTACAATCGTCAGGATTTCCTAGGGTGGGGTGTGGTATCATCCTTCCAACCACAATATCTTTATTTACTGTGTACACTGGTGCATTATTTACTGAATCGCAACAAACGTATTAAGTGGCCGCTTTGAAAACATGCAAATACTGTCCATATTTGCAAAGGTTTTCAAATATTTTCATGAAAACTTCCACTTGAATTTATGAGCCCAGGCAAATCATTCATGGAGGAAGGAGAGAAGTTTGATGGTTACACTATGTATTGTATTAATGGGGATTATGAGACAGTTCTATTACTATATGAGATAGTTATATTACTATATATATTGTTTCACAAAGATGAACTATGATTATTCTGTATATTTGTTTGGGGGTGATATAATGGAGCTTAGTTCTCTAAAATTTGTGAAAGAGAAAAAGAACATGTTTTCATAGTTGCATGCCACCAGATGAACCCAAAATGTTATGTGGTGTAATATAAAACCAATATACTGCAGCTTGCATGATATTACAATCACGCGGCTATTTTTTTTTCTTTGTGACCTTAAAACAAGAACAGACTTTTTCCCCCAAAAACTCTTTTTTGTGGTACAACAGTGATGTGATTTGTGACCACATGACAGGATCACACATCTTCAACCTGTTCCTCGTTCATTCATATGCGGCCACACCAATCCAATCCACGCAAATGTGTATTTTGCAAGCAACAAAACAACAAACCGTCTGAATGACGATACCGCATTGCATTTAGCTCAAAAGTTGTGATGAAATATTTTGGGGAAGGTTGTCATGACACTTACACTGTGCGTGGATTTATTAGGCAATTAAGTAATTCCACTTAAGAGTGGAACCCAGACTGTGGGAAAAGGCTTCTCCTCTGACTGACCCCACTCAGTCCTTTGGAAATAAGTGTAGGACTTAATCGCAGGGACCTTAGAAAGCCAAAAGTGGTACCAGGACATCAGGACAAATAATAAATAAAAACAGTGAGCATGAGAACACCCACTCGGCTGTGAGCTTGGCACTTTCGTGTCTCCCACGATGACAATACCATCATCAAGTTTGCTGATGACACGACAGTTACAGGCTTGACAGGGATAGAGCTGGCTCAGCTGCTGTCCCGGTACCATGAAAATACAGTAATCTTACTTTAAATGCTGTGAAGACGAAAGAGATCATTATCGGCCCAAGGCAGCAGAAAAGGAACTTGCATCACTTGTCATCAATGAGATTTGTACAAGAATTAAAAATTTTAATCTCCTCAGTAGTTCTCCAGTCGTACCGACCTAAAAATGAGTGTTTTTAGGTGATAGTTGGAGCTGTGGCCACCGGTTGTGTGGATTGCCTTTTAATTCACTATTCATGCTCGACTGTCTGCAGCTGATAACTCTTTTGCCTCTTCACATTTGTTTCTTCTATATACTTGTGTCGTGTTCCCACATTAACTTTTATGTTCCTTGAAACCATTTCAGCCACGTCTCTCCTGAAGTTGCCGAGATTATTTGTCAAGGTTAACCAACCCAAACCGCAATCGAAAGACAGAGTTCAAACTGTCAAAATAGTTCTATGAATTAACAGATATTATTAAACATTTCAAGGCTGGTGGGATTTTGAGCTCACTTGATGCACTTAGAGCATAGGACATACATATATATAGAAGGTTCTTTTTAGAATTCTGATATTGATAGCTTACATAAAGCAAATACCAGACAGTCAATTATTTTTAATGTTACCGGAAGATGAAAAAATACTATACATCTCGCAGAGTCTAACTGAGTTTTTATGATTTATTGCGGCTCAAGTGCATTGGATCTGCTTTTGCTCGTCAAACTGTGTGAGCAGAAGTTGAGGCACAAAGGGGTTCTCACTTAATCACAGAAGTGTTGGGGGAATTACATAAATAAAAGCCATCGGCGTGTGTCTGAAAAGTAACTAGTGTATAAGCCAGTACATTAGTTTGTGTTTGCCCCGAGTGGAGCTGAGGGAGAGATGGTGGATTGATGCCCTTACTGCAGCACTTCGCTGCAACAAGGATTGCATACAGAAAGCTGGAATTAGTCTCACATCATCTGCCAGCAGAATGCGGTCTGGCAGAATGAACAGCATTTACAGTAGTATTTATTTTAGCTGGGGATGGGGGGGTCTGATATGTGCCTCTCTACCATGTCACCTCCTAATCCTCTCTGCCATTAACATCCTTATTTGGCTGTGGATACAGAGCACATTCCCCCAGACACCAGCAAAAGTTAAGAACATCTCCAGCAAAAGTTAAGAACATCCCCAACAAGAAGGGTCTCAGAACTCTGCTTTTAATTAAATAAATAAGGTTCAGAGTGGACAGATATCAAAATGGCATACCATAAATAGAGTTGAAGTTCACCAAACGCAGGAAGCATATGTAAGAAAATTTCAGAATTGGGAAAAATTCTGATGACAACTGATAAATGAACCAAAATCATGTCAAAACGTTTTTAAGTTAGTTGAATTTATTTAATTTTATTTTGTCAAAGAGCTGCAACCAATGGAAACATCTGGTTTAAGGGTATATAAAATGTTAGGGTAACATATCGTCTATTTCTTGTATTTTTTTTTCCTTGCCAATAAGCAGGTGCACCTAATGTTATGGCCAATAATTGCATGATTCCAAATAGGAGGCGCTATCTGATGGGCCTATATTAAGAATAAATGGGCGTATTTCCAAGAGCCGTAGCTCAATTTTCTATCTTATTATTGAGTTTATGGTGTGGTACAGGAGCAATTATAAATGATGCAACTCAGATGGAGCTTCATTATTTCCTGCAATCTATTTCCTTGGAATTACTGACTTTGTTGATAAATATGTATTCAGTTATTCATCATGAAGTCTTTAAATTACTGCTAATGTTGGATGACAATAACTTCCGTGGTACTAAATCATTTGTGAAGCTGATTTATATGTGAAGAACCCATATAGGTGTACTATTAACCGTTGAACGGTGCCCTAAATGGGTCAAATCGAGCTGAGAAAACATAGAGTGGGAAGTAAGACAATTTTAGATTTTATTTTAACATAGCAACCATGAAAACGAAAACAATAATTCAGAATGCAATGTATTTTTATTGGTGCTTAGATTACGAGCCAGTAAACTGTATTCATGTAGTACTTTCACTTTTGAATTCATCCCGAATGCAACAATCGTGAAAAAAACATTAGTATTCATCTTGACATTACATGATCCTTTCTTCATTGGTTTCGTTTCTGCCCCCCAAAAAATTAGACTAATTTATTGAACTTTGAATTATCCGTCTTTCAATCAGTAAAACAAAGAAATAAAAATAATGACAATTTAAATCTAAAAAAAAAATAAAAAACAATTTGAAGACCATTTTATAGAATCGTGTTATAATCAGGTCCTTAAGAGAAACCAAGTGTGATGTGAACTATATTCAACACATTCAATAGTTATCAATAAAGTACATATGTTTTATTTAAGAATCTCATTGTGTGCTCTACATGTATACTCTGAACTGCACATAAGCAGATGGCTATAAAAACACGTTAAGCATGAAATAAAATACATACAGTAAAGTCTCGTTATATCGATATTCTCGGGAGTCGGAAAAAATATCGATATAACCGGACTATCGATATATCCGATCCTGTGGCATGTAAATTTTCTCCTTACGTTCATCGAAATAGTATCGTAATAAGCAGTATTATCGATATAACCGATATCGATATAACGAGACTTTACTGTAGACGCAATCCATTAAAAGTTAGCAATCCATTAAAAGCTTGTGAATCCGATTTTACTGGTTATAGAGTTTATTCTGAACCACACACAATTGGCTTCTTGTCAAATTCTGCTTGGTTATTTGGTGATTTTCTCTGACCACAAAGTGTTCTCCGATGTGGAAAAGCAAACAGTGGATCGTTCAGTCTGGACCTTACTATCAATAATGCAGATTGAGGCAGGGGGGAGGGAGGCAAGTGATTGCCCGCTCCACGCTGATTACATCCAGACAATAATGAGGTAACAGCATATCATACATCCATATTCATTAAGCACTCACACACATCTGTTCAGCATTCTCAACAAGAAACATGTAGACGAAGGTATGAACATTGCCAACAGGTGATGCGGGCAATGTAAGCAATTTGCATAATGAGATAGCATCGGTCGCAAAGAAGAAATATGAATTATGCTTTCTGGTAGAGGCACCACATTAATTCTAATTTAAAGATGATCTTTTTGTCACAATGATAATAATGATACCAAGAGCAATATACGTATTAGTATGCCTTGTGATCAATGTGGATTCGGCCTGCTTTTAGACGTAAACAAATTCTGAATATTCTCCGGGGCTTCCTCCCTTTTTCTCATTATCTATTTATCTCCTTTTCGACCGTACATTGCTCAATTTACAAACTATAAAATAGTCATCCATTTTCAACACCGCTTATCCTGAACAGGGTTGCGGTAGGGTGCTAGATACTATTCCAGGTAACTTTGGGCAAAATCCTTGAAATGGTCGTCAGTCAGTCACAAAGCCCATATACATATGGATTACCAAACTCACTCACACTTACACAGACACTGAGTGGGAATTGATCCCACGCTGTCTGCACACAAGTCAGGCGATTGTACCACTACATCATCAGCAATTTATTACAAATTATGTCTTGAAATAGCACCCTGTAAATTTGATTTCATTTCAAAACCAGACAAATCCTATTGGTGCATATATTCTGCAAATATGAGAGGAACATATATATTTGTCTTTTTTAATCAGTCATTACTACATTTTACATTTCTGTAACTGGATGAATAACTTTCCAACAGTGTTGCATAAGAATTCTGTTACTGGCCAAGAAGTAAATTTTCTAGTCCATTAACTGTAAATTGCTGTTCCGACTGAGCCTTGTTTGATCCATGTATTTTTTTCCTCATCTGATCAAATGTTCATGAAAATTTCAACCAACATGCATTTAAAATTTGTCATGATCGCACGCACTGTTCCCAAGACGTCTGAGTCTTCAAAAGCAAACACGATTACATGATACAATGCTTATATCTTGAATTGTGAAAAGTGCTCCTAGATCGGTGATTGGTTAGTTGTGCAGCAAATGTGCAATCATATACGTATACCAGTGCAAACACCAAACAACATATCTAAACGTAGGAGTCCTACTGTGGGTTTTACATTGGCTATTATTTGGATCGTTGTGCAACTGAAGGCTATGTTGCTGCTGGTCTGTTTTAATAATTGGCAGGCTATGGTGGGTATTTTCCATAGACACTTGATTAGAAAGCCTGTCCTTTCCAGTGTCTGTGGTTTTGACATTTTTTCCCTGGCGATGCAGCTTAAGCCAGCCAGCTCAGAAAGGTAAGTGGCGCTATGAAATATGTACCTGCGTTACAGTGATAGGACACCGGGGGCCATTAATGACTGTGAATCTATAATTTAGCTATGCTGCATATTTCAGCCTCCTGGGTGATAGCAATCCTTGCATACAAGTCATCTGATTATCATTCCAATGTTAAAATCCACCTCAATTAAACCCTGCATCATGCCTTATTTGGCAATGCATGAACTCATAAATAAGTACTGATACAAGCATGGAAAGGGAAGAAGAGAGCAAAGTGGTAATAAAGCATTGATGACCCACTGCATACACACTTGGGTAACCAATAAATATTGCATTAATTTGTTCATAATTTGTTGGTCAAGATTGCGAGTCCACATATGGAGCAACCCACAATTTGTCCTTTAATCAACCTATATTCCCTGCCTTCCTTCTACAAGCAGCTTTTGCTGTTGCTAGCTGTTGCTGACCCACTGCAGACAAACTTGGATAACCAATAAATATTGCATTAATTTGTTCATAATTTGTTGGTCAAAACTGTGAGTCCACATATGGAGCAACCCACGATTTGGCCTTCTTCTTCTTTTCCTTTCGGCCTTTCCCTTCAAGGGGTCGCCACAGCGAATCAGTGGCCTCCATCTTTAGAGGTTTGATCCGCATGGTTGTTTTGGCCAAGTTTTTACGTTGGATGCCCTTCCTGACACAATCCTCTGTATTTATACGGGCTTGGCACTGGCACAAGAAGACATATGTCCCTTTGTGGCTATAGAACAAGCAACTCGCTCAGGAAAAGGCTCCCAAACACAAAATGGTAATCGGCACAGCCTTTAATCAGTCTATATTCTCTGCCTTCTTTCTACAAGCAGCTGTTGCCTCCACTTCAGTCTCCTGACACCTTTGTCATCCACCATTATGTTATTGCTCATTTGCTGCTCAAATTATTTGGATAAAGGTTATACCTTTCCTATTTTTAAATGACTTCCATCAGCTTTCCTTGATTAACTAGGTCTTATCATTTGACTTCTAAGTCCTTCGCTATAGAACATCTGAGTAGTTCATCTTCAAGGAAGCTCTGCGTGTGAGTACAACGTATTTTTGAAAAATTAAGCCAATTCAGGACAAATTGTTGTTCATTTATTGCACAAACAAAGGCATTAGCGTGGCACAGTGGATCCATTTTGGATGAAGTCATGTCCTCCATTCTCTCTCACACTTTCATTATCCTGCTCTTTACCTTTGCTGCACACCTCTTCACCCACCCCACCTCCCTGCTCTGCGGGCAATAGAGTGTGAGGGCGCTGACAGCCGGCCCAAGAGGACAGCCTGTCATCGCGACCCCGAGGGAATCAATCATCCGAGCCACGATCGATGCAAAGGGGCCGAATACCGGACCGAATACCGGACCTAACCGATGAGTAGAATCACAGGCACTTGCATAGGCATGCATAGCTGGACGGAAATGAACACGCAAGCAAATGTACTTGGTAACAAGGAAGTACATAAGAAGCAGGATCGATGCCACAGTATGAGCAGACTGACTCACTCTTTTTAACCTAAATTAGTCTTGCACAATCGACCCTACATTCTTACCGTCCTCTTCCTCTGCCATGTCCTCATTATGTGCACACTCATCACATCAGCATTAAAGCAGCACATTAGCTGTCACGGCGCCCTCTTCAGCAGACAAAGCAGCACTTTTCAGCCCACTAGGTCCAAATTAGTCAGATGTAATGGGGCTCTGTTTGGTCATTCATGTGGTTTGTACTTGAAAAAGGTACTTGCAGTCTCATGCCAGATCTGGTGAATTCAACTTAAGTGTTCTGACGGCAATTCGGATTTTGTTTACCTTAAAGGTTTGTACTTTTACCCTTTGGCACCCCAACTTTGAAATACACTGCGGTGGACCGACTGAGCCATAAAAAGATATCCTCATTTTCCTCCCCCAAAAGACTGACATTCTCTGTCAGGGCGCAGAACATGACGAATCAAATGGCAAAGTCTAACAACCACACAAGTGGCTCTTCAGATGAGATATATTACATTATTTGGTGTTGCTGTGAACCTTGCAAAGTCTACCATGCAAAGGGAAAGGCAGAACTCAACAACACCCAGAAAACACCAGTGGCTTCTGTGGGCCCGAGGCATCGAAATTGGGCGGACGCAAAGTGGAAATGTATACAGTGCTCAGATGGGCCACCCGTTTAAAATGTTTTTGGACGTCATGTCCTCCGGCCCAAAGGAGAAAAGTACCATCCAGAATGGAACCATTATGAAGTACATGATATGTCAATGGAGACCTCGGGCTGTCGAGAAATTAAAGCTGCACATCAAAGCAAGAAAGAATTCCACCTGGAAGTCTTAAACAATTAGTGTCCTCAATTCCCAAATGCTTGTTGAAAAGGAAAGGAGAGATGCTATAGCAGTTACAAAGGTGTCTACATGCCTCCGTGCCTACTTTTCGGGAGCGTGTGATAAGCATCAAATTTGGAGGAAAAATGTTGCCTTTGCCATTCATTCAATTAGATATCAGTTAAAAATTATTCACAAATGATTGTATTCTGTTTTCATTCATGTTTTCCATGAAGTATTAGTCTTGCTTTCTTGTGCATAAACAATTGCACATTTTTTCATCTTTAAACAGTGAGGTAAACAAGCATATATCAAGGCACAAGCAATGAAATTATGCCTATGCGGTACCATTTTTAAAGGGGAAGTCAACCTCACCATTTGTAGAATATGTTTAATGTGACTTCATTTGTCTAAACATGGCATGTTGAATAATATTACCTTTGTGGTGAATTTAGCAACACAATCTGCCCATTTTTAGCCATCTCAGGGTGGTGAGGGCATTTTTCTTTGACCTCACAGAACTCGGCTAACTAGTTACAGTTCACCTGTTTTCCGAAGTTGAGAAATAATTGGTCATTACTTGAGGCCTTTGGCACTACGATGACATTTTCAGTCCACAGCAAGTGGCAAAATGGCCACCACCCAAAATGGACAAACACAAAGACGCCCAATTAATCAGGATGCCTCGTTTAGACTAATGTGGGTCCAGAGAACATAGTCTACTTAAGATCAGTCATGTATCGTAACCAATATATTTTTGGGTGAAAAATACTAAGTTTGGCTGAAGAACCTTTTCCATCCTGGTTTTCATTTCAAATGCATGAAGTTTATATATTTGCCAATACAGTAGTGTTGTTTTAGGTGAGGCACCGCTTCAACCTTACATTGAGGGCTGTTGCACTTGATTGGCTACTGTACATGCCGTTTATCCTGTTTGGCAATACTGTACCTTTCTGCCGTACACTTTAGTGGATTGTGGCGGAAGAAAATGAACATTGCTGAACAGTACATTAGCACTAAGCACTGAGCTGTAAAAAGATAAAATCTTTCGTGTTAAGCACTCCCTTACTTGTCGTAAAGAGCAGTGTGACCATCTGTCTACCCGCTCCTGTTGCCTTGCACAAATTATTGAAAACACACGTAATGGCCTGTTCATTGACATATAACACACAAGTAAGAAACAGGTTAAGAGGATTTGCTAATGGTCTTCTACTGTGCTTTGGTATACGTACCCTCCCCACGGCCCAATCAAGAAAGGTGATGTCTTCAAGTGGAATAAAGTGACATACTAACCTGGTCGCTGAAAAAGTCGACTGCCAACAATTGCGGTCATCGAAGTCACTTTCTGATTCTGCAGTTTCTCAGGTGGCATGCAGGAATAAAAGTCATGCAGCAACTGACTGGTGGTGGGGAAGAGAAGAAAAAAATTAGATAGAAGAGTTGTAGTTTTTTTGTCCCCATATAACCCCAGCACTGCTCATGTGACAGAAAAATCACTTTACTTGTGCCACAGAGGAAGAGTGCAGAACAAGCACGAGCTGGTTTGACCCTCAGCCAAGCTATATGTTTGATTTCATCAAAAATTCAAAAGGGTTATTTCTGCATCAAGATTTAATGGCTGATATTTGACGATCAGCGGGAAATTGGTGTAATCAAGACAGTTTATTACTTGTCAAACATTCGGCGACAATAAATATAGGCGTGTCTTTGTTTCATTAGCATTGTGAAGAGTTGGAAATTTGCAATGATCGTAATTGAAAACTATCATATCTCAATAAGATGTACATCCATTTAAAAACATGGATTCTCAAGCTTTGCATGCAGTCACAATGTGTGGCGGCACAGGCATGAGCTTGGCTGTTTACTCAGTGTTGAAACTTCTTAAAGAACAAACATGTACTTTTGTCAAGTTGCCTTAAAAGGGAATTTTTCATTTTTACCAATATTATTTTTTGACATTGTTTGTCAAAAAGATTTGATAGTGGTAAATGATCTGTGGAAAAACTCAGCTAACTCTGGCCTCATTTTATGCCTATTAGGTGATTTACAAGAGATTTCCACATATCATTTTATTCATGCTGTCTACCATTGTCAGATCTTTTTGAGAAACGTAAAAAAATAATGTAGGTAAAAATAAAAAACTCCCTTTTAAGGCAACTTGAAAAAGTAGTTGCAGCAAGATGGAATACATGTGTGTGAATGAGGGACCCAAATATAAGAGTGAGCTTACAGGGCGAAGAGATAAAGATGGTGGAGGACTTTAAGTACTTGCGGTCAACTGTCCAGAGTAATGGAGAGTAAGGAGAAAAGGTGAACAAACGTGTTCAGGCAGGCTGGAATAGCTGGATAAAAATGTCAGGTGTGACGTGTGAGAGAAGAGTTTCAGCTAAGATGAAAGGCAAGGTTTATAAAACAGAAGTGAGACCAGTCATGATGTTTGGACTGGAGACAGTGCCACTGCAGAAAAGACAGGGCGCAGAACTGGTGGTAGCAGAGATGAAGATGTTGAGGTTTTCTTTGGGAGTGACAAGGTTCGATAGGATCCTACTACTACTACTACTACTACTACTACTACTACTACTAATAATAATAATAATAATAATAATAATAATAATAATACATTTCATTTATAAGCGCCTATATCAGAGGGAGGTTTGGGAAAGAAAGCCAGAGAAGACAGACTGAGATGGTTTGGGCGTGTCCAGAGGAGAGAAAGTGAATACAAGAGAGAGAGAGTTAGCTGGTGTAAGAGAAGAGGATGCACAAAACAGAGTTAGATGGAGGACACTGATTTGCTGTGGTGACCACTGAAGGGAAAAGCCCAAAGGAAAAGAAGATCAGAGTGAAGAAATGTCACAGGTGGCTGAGGCCATCTTCCATCCATTTATTCTTATTAAAAGATCCCACTGACACAAACATTTTTCACAACGCTAAACACTGCTTTTTATTTTCAAAGTCAAAGTCAGCTTTATTGTCAAATATGCTAATATGCATGACATAGAGCACAGATGAAATTCATGTCCTCTCGGACCCAGCGTGCAAGGCATGCAAGGCACTTATAATGTGGCTAAAAAGACATACAATTGACAATAGACAATACATGTAATTTCTGAATGTAAAGTGAGGTAGTGTCGTCTGGAAAGTGAGGTAGTGACGTATGTAAAGTGAGGTAGTGACATATGTAAAGTGAGGAAGTGACATATATATACAGTAAAGTCTCGTTATATCGATATCGGTTATATTGATAGTATCGCTTATTACGATATTATTTTCATTTCCCTTGCACATTTCTAGTCTTTTTATGTGTAATTAGTACCGTTTAGTACGCTACCCGGTTATTACGATAATCCGGTTATTACGGTGCTCCTTTTCATCCCCCGCCGGCAATTTTTGTTGTTTATATCGATATATCCGTCGCGCCATTGGTCAACTTGGTCACGTGTCTTGTTACGTGAGCCGCCATCGGTCGCGCCATTGGTCGACTTGGTCACATGAGCCGCCATTTGGTATACGTACCCTCCCCACGGCCCAATCAAGAAAGGTGATGTCTTCAAGTGGAATAAAGTGACATACTAACCTGGTCGCTGAAAAAGTCGACTGCCAACAATTGCGGTCATCGAAGTCACTTTCTGATTCTGCAGTTTCTCAGGTGGCATGCAGGAATAAAAGTCATGCAGCAACTGACTGGTGGTGGGGAAGAGAAGAAAAAAATTAGATAGAAGAGGTGTAGTTTTTTTGTCCCCATATAACCCCAGCACTGCTCATGTGACAGAAAAATCACTTTACTTGTGCCACAGAGGAAGAGTGCAGAACAAGCACGAGCTGGTTTGACCCTCAGCCAAGCTATATGTTTGATTTCATCAAAAATTCAAAAGGGTTATTTCTGCATCAAAATTTAATGGCTGATATTTGACGATCAGCGGGAAATTGGTGTAATCAAGACAGTTTATTACTTGTCAAACATTCGGCGACAATAAATATAGGCGTGTCTTTGTTTCATTAGCATTGTGAAGAGTTGGAAATTTGCAATGATCGTAATTGAAAACTATCATATCTCAATAAGATGTACATCCATTTAAAAACATGGATTCTCAAGCTTTGCATGCAGTCACAATGTGTGGCGGCACAGGCATGAGCTTGGCTGTTTACTCAGTGTTGAAACTTCTTAAAGAACAAACATGTACTTTTGTCAAGTTGCCTTAAAAGGGAATTTTTCATTTTTACCAATATTATTTTTTGACATTGTTTGTTTGTGTTTTGTGTCAAAAAGATTTGATAGTGGTAAATGATCTGTGGAAAAACTCAGCTAACTCTGGCCTCATTTTATGCCTATTAGGTGATTTACAAGAGATTTCCACATATCATTTTATTCATGCTGTCTACCATTGTCAGATCTTTTTGAGAAACGTAAAAAAATAATTTAGGTAAAAATAAAAAACTCCCTTTTAAGGCAACTTGAAAAAGTAGTTGCAGCAAGATGGAATACATGTGTGTGAATGAGGGACCCAAATATAAGAGTGAGCTTACAGGGCGAAGAGATAAAGATGGTGGAGGACTTTAAGTACTTGCGGTCAACTGTCCAGAGTAATGGAGAGTAAGGAGAAAAGGTGAACAAACGTGTTCAGGCAGGCTGGAATAGCTGGATAAAAATGTCAGGTGTGACGTGTGAGAGAAGAGTTTCAGCTAAGATGAAAGGCAAGGTTTATAAAACAGAAGTGAGACCAGTCATGATGTTTGGACTGGAGACAGTGCCACTGCAGAAAAGACAGGGCGCAGAACTGGTGGTAGCAGAGATGAAGATGTTGAGGTTTTCTTTGGGAGTGACAAGGTTCGATAGGATCCTACTACTACTACTACTACTACTAATAATAATAATAATAATAATAATAATAATAATAATAATAATAATAATAATAATAATAATAATACATTTCATTTATAAGCGCCTATATCAGAGGGAGGTTTGGGAAAGAAAGCCAGAGAAGACAGACTGAGATGGTTTGGACGTGTCCAGAGGAGAGAAAGTGAATACAAGAGAGAGAGAGTTAGCTGGTGTAAGAGAAGAGGATGCACAAAACAGAGTTAGATGGGGGACACTGATTTGCTGTGGTGACCACTGAAGGGAAAAGCCCAAAGGAAAAGAAGATCAGAGTGAAGAAATGTCACAGGTGGCTGAGGCCGTCTTCCATCCATTTATTCTTATTAAAAGATCCCACTGACACAAACATTTTTCACAACGCTAAACACTGCTTTTTATTTTCAAAGTCAAAGTCAGCTTTATTGTCAAATATGCTAATATGCATGACATAGAGCACAGATGAAATTCATGTCCTCTCGGACCCAGCGTGCAAGGCATGCAAGGCACTTATAATGTGGCTAAAAAGACATACAATTGACAATAGACAATACATGTAATTTCTGAATGTAAAGTGAGGTAGTGTCGTCTGGAAAGTGAGGTAGTGACGTATGTAAAGTGAGGTAGTGACATATGTAAAGTGAGGAAGTGACATATATATACAGTAAAGTCTCGTTATATCGATATCGGTTATATTGATAGTATCGCTTATTACGATATTATTTTCATTTCCCTTGCACATTTCTAGTCTTTTTATGTGTAATTAGTACCGTTTAGTACGCTACCCGGTTATTACGATAATCCGGTTATTACGGTGCTCCTTTTCATCCCCCGCCGGCAATTTTTGTTGTTTATATCGATATATCCGTCGCGCCATTGGTCAACTTGGTCACGTGTCTTGTTACGTGAGCCGCCATCGGTCGCGCCATTGGTCGACTTGGTCACATGAGCCGCCATCGGTCGCGCTATTGGTCGACTTGGCCGTGTGACTTTGTCACGTGACACGCCATCGGTCGCGCCATTGGTCAACTTGGTCATGTGTCTTGGGTACGTGTCACGCCATCAGTCGCGCCATTGGTCGTCTTGGTCAGGTGACTTGGTTACGTGCCCAGCACCCGTGTAGCAGAGCCATTTTCATTTTCAGACGCTAGCTCGTGTGTAGCAGACGAGATTGAAGTGTTTGTGTTAAAAGGTAAAAATGGGAAGCAGAAGAAGATTGATGACTTTTTTAAATTGTATACATAATACAGTAAGATGTAAGCGTTGCAGTTTCCCTGTTGTGTTATGTACATGCCCACTGTACTGTATATGAATGCAATCGTTTTTTGCAACAATGTTTCTTGTTTTGTCTGCTGAAGCGCGATGATTTTGAAAATTATTAACATTCCATACTGTGTATTAAAGGACAGCCGATGTCACTTTTTATTCAAATGCAAATAAAAATGACTTCACGCCAAGACGTCTTGCATTGCTTGTGAATCCAAACAATGGCTTCAGATTCGGATAATATGCTTTCTTGTTACACATCCAGTTATGAATATGTTTCAAATACACTGTAGTTCTGAAGATTAAAGCATACATGTTTACAATCATTAAAGAATTATATGTGCCATTTTGAGGCAACATTGGGGGAACATCTCACCCAAAAAAAGGGAGCTAATGGCCAGCTCCGTTTCTTATATGGCGCTTGGCTGCCCTCTTTTGGCGGCTTTTGTTTAATGCAGTTCGGCGCAGGATCGGTTATATCGATATTTTTTCGGACTCCCTTGAATATCGATATAACGAGACTTTACTGTATTTTGCTGTGTTTTTTCGTGCAATATGGACATGTTGATAAAGGTTGTGACTATGTGTGCATTTTATTTAATGAAATCAAGACTGTAGATGATCTGATGAGCAATAACTTCTCAGCCATTTTGCCTTCTTGCTTTGGTTTGAAAGTAATTATTTTTATTTACATTGACTGGAGCTCTCAAATGTTCTTTTCTAAAGACAGTTTCGATTGAGATAAAATCTAAATGTGTTCTGTACAAATGTAATCTGAGTAGGATGTCTACTGGATGCCTCCCTGGTGAGGTGTTCCGGGCATACCCCACTGGCAGAAGACCCCAGGGATGACCCAGGACACGCTGGGGAGACTGTCACCCAGTGGGCCTAAGGACGCCTCAGGATCCACCAGCAAGACCCCCCTACTGAAGCTGCTGCCCCCATGACCTGACCTTGGATAAGTGGCAGAAAGTAGATGGACAGATGGATGGATGGTTGTAACTATTATTAATAGTGGGGGTATTGAGGAATCTAAGGATGCTGAATCCAAGCGAAAAGGGTTATCCAAAATTCCCCTCAATATGGGGTGGCCATGGCGAGTGTCGAGAGTATGTATTAGTTGAAGTGAGTCGACATTATCTGCAAATTTAGCACCGCAAATGTTACCTTTCAGTCTAGTTTTAAAGAATAAATCTCTGTTCAGTATATACAATAAACTATCATCATTTTTTGAAGAGTAATTAACACTAATACTGACTTCCCACAGTAATGTCACACACAAATAATAGATAACACTTAACCTTCACAAGATTGATGTAACTTCAGATCTGCCGAAGACCTGAGACACACGTGAGGGTTTGCGATGTATTTATCAGGCCCGCTTCTCATTTGAGATGAAGCTAATTAAAACTACAGAATGTCATTCTATGCTCTATGGACAAGTAAAAGGGTACAGGGTGCATACAAAGTGCACGCACCACTCAGTGGATCACACCAGACAAGCTGAAAGGATTATGGGACGTAAAATGCGAATATATAAAACTTATATAAGAGATGAGACAAAGCTTTGATGTCCGCCGCATGCATTAAGATTTGGAATTCATACTGCTTGCTTTGAAAATCCCTGAAGCAATGGATACATAGGATACTGGATACTGAGGAGGACTTTTACATCATGCCATTGTGCACGGAGCATGTATGACTGTGCACCAAACTAAATTTGGACAGCAAAATAACATTAAACACAAAATAAAGATGATGGGGTACAGTTCTACGCTGATATTAACTTGGTGGCTCTGTGTGTGGTAACAAACACATAGAGCACAATTGACACATGGAGACATGTTGAGACTCAAGAGTGCTGAGCTGGCAGGTGTGCTAATACACAAGCAATAGTTGCAAAGAAGAGATGAGGGGAGCCATGATGGTGATGAGGGGGTTGGATCTGAAACGGGAAGGGCAATAACCTGACACGATATTGTCACATTTACGTGAATTTAAAAGGTCAAGCAAAGACAATAGATTTATGATTGCCTGCGGGGCTTCGAGAGGAGCAATTCTCAGTGTTGTCCGTGCACGATTGGTGATCTATGAGCAACTTCTAGTGGTCCCTAATTAAGTATGTTGATACAATGTTACACATTCAAAGTGAATGATATCCATCCATTCGGTTTTGATCGTGCTGTCGTCAGTTGAACCGCAGGCCAGCTTTGTTAGGCCTTACACAGTAAGCAAGTTTAAGCGTGGGATAAAGCACCCACAGAAAAAAAACAGGTAAGCATGGAAAAAACACGCAAACGCCACACAAAACCCAAAACGTCTTGCCTGTGAGTCACATATGCTATCGTCATTTGCTGCCCATTGATATACGTATTTTTACTTCAATCTACTGATGAGATTGAATACATGTTTGCACCAGTGGAGTGGGTACAGATCCATGTGTAAGCTTAAAAGAGTTGGAGCCCCGACCCCCATCACGACCTCCTTCTACCGCGGTACCATCGAGAGCATCCTGACCAGCTGTATCACCGTGTGGTACGGCGCCTGCACCGTGTCCTGCCGTAAGACTCTGCAGTGCATCGTGAGGACAGCTGAGAAGATCATCGGTGTCTCTCTCCCCCCCCTTCAGGACATCTACAACACCCGCCTCACCCGCAGAGCCATCAGGATCGCTGGCGATCCCACACACCCCTCCCACAGCCTCTTCAGCCTGCTGCCATTGGGTAGGAGACTGCAGAGTCTCCGAGCCAAGACCAGCAGGCTCAAGGGCAGTTTCTGCCACCAGGCAGTCCGGAGACTCAACTCCCTTCCAGCCCTGCCCAGCCTGCCCCTTCCCACTGCCACACTCGCCGAACTCTGAGTACACGCTACATGCTGTACGATCATCCTGAACTCTATTTTTTTTGTTCTTTCTTATTTTTTTTCTGCAAGACCTCACTTCAACCCTTTCTTGTTGTTTGTTTTTGCAATTACGACATTACGTCACTTTATGTACGTCACTTCCTCACTTTACATATGTCACTACCTCACTTTACATACGTCACTGCCTCACTTTCCAGACGACACTACCTCACTTTACATACAGAAATTACAAGTATTGTCTGTTGTCAATTGTATGTCTTTTAGCCACGTTATAAGTGCCTTGCATGTCTTGCACGCTGGGTCCGAGAGGACATTAATTTCATTTGTGCTGTATGTCATGCATATTAGCACGTTTGACAATAAAGCTGACTTTGACTTTGATGTATTGCACAAATATATGCCAAACACTATCTAATAGAAGATGGATTTGTGGCAGAAGAGTTCCAGTGAGTTCAAAAGTGATCCAAACAGATAATTTTTCGTGTTTCGGCACAAACAGCATTTTTCCTCACATAAAAAAGTGCTTTCGGTGCTTTGTTGCAATGATCCCCAAGAAGAAAGTGAGCCAAAGGGCGGGGCATGGGAAAGTGGGGTCAAGAAGTGATGCTTCTATGGTTTCAGTGTGATGTTGGGGTGACTTTCATGGGAAGGTGGAACAAAAGATCCCATACATTGTCTCTTTCTCACTGAGTAGCAATCGTGATAAGACTTCCAGTGTATGGGCATGTGCACATGTGCGTGTGATTTGACTGTGAGGTTACCTTAGCAATTTGGCATCAAATACTTTCTCAACATCATGCAGGACTGCTGGCAGGTACTTCAGGGCTGCAACCTGAGCATGCACAAAATCAAAGATTTTTTCACATAGTCTTTCTGCACTTCTTACTTTTTGGCTTACGTGTGGTGAGATCCGGAGGTATTTACAGAAAAAAAAGAAATGTCACGGTGGAGTAACCATTGCACTTCACGATGCAGCGCCATAGTGTATGCTAAGAAATGATCAGTTGAACCACAGAAAGTATCCAATATTGTACAAATGGTCTAATTAAGTAACTTTGGGCATCCATCTATGCCAGCGATCAGATAGGCACTGTTGAAAATGGGCATGCATGGCAGGTTAATTGTACACTCTAAATTGTCCATAGGTGTGCTTATGGGCTGTGTGCTCTGTGATTGGCTGGCAACCACTTCAGGGTGTACCTTGCCGACTGCCCAAAAATAGGTGGGATTAGCTCAAGCAAGGTCACAACCCTCGAGAGTAACAGTCTCGAATAATAGTTGGATGGATGGAAAACCATGTTTGGATGAGGTTGAGGATAATAAAGAGTCAGCAGTGTGTTGAAAACTGCCAGCAATTACCCGCAGCAGCAGAGTGGTGGTGTAGTCTGTCCGCATCAGGGCGTTGATTGACTCAAAAAGATTCCTCAGGGACTCTTCAAACTCGGCCTGTTCATTGCCAACGTAGAGCCTGCACAGACAAAGCAGTCCTAATGCGGATGTACATATTAGAAACCAAAACGTATCATGGAATGCTTTTTAATTTTGAGTTCAAAGTCCTATTAAGTTCTCACTTGAAAACTGACTGCTTATTTACAGGATTAAAACACACCCCTTATCCACACTTTTAGCCCTCAATGAGTATTTACCAGGTTTTCTAACTTTGGACTTGGACACAATGACTGACATGTTAATCCTTTTTGTTGATTCACCCCCCCTCCCCATCTCCTTTCAAATCGCTGCTGTGGACTGCAAATTACACCATTGTGGGACGAATAAAGGTGTTCTGATTCTGAAATTAACAAATGATTTTAATCTTTTGGATTCTGATATGAATTTCTGCACTTTACATTCCACTGCCCATCTGCATCTCTTTGTGATTCAATGGAACTCTGTGGCTGTTAATTACATTTAAAATCGTGAGTGCCGCAGGGAGGGATTAACATGTGGCACATGGAAAATTCAGCATGTAGGGGAGAGATTAGGCGGTAAAACACAACAGTAATATCCCTAGGTTTCATAGAGACCACTATTCTGATGACAGACACATTGTCCCTCTTAATCCAACAGATCTGTTTGTTCAGGTATGATGTGGGCCACTGTGATGCGTTCTGTGCTGCATGCACAAGTGGGGTTTAAATATGACTGTGTACTACGAATCAAGAAAACTCAACGTCTTTCTTAAAGGACAACCGACATCACTTTTTTGTTTCCCAACTGACATCAGAAAAACGTTTTATAGCATCTAAAACACCCAAAACAGGTAGTATGATATTTTTAGTCAAATGCAAAACACCTATAAAAATGACCTAAAGTGTCTAAAAAGTACTTCAATTTGAAACCGGAAGTGGCCAGTTTCAGAAGGTCCCGCCCCCATGTTCGTGGTGTCACGGCAAGACGTCTTGCCTTGCTCGAGAATCAAAACAATGGCTTCAGATTCGGAGAATATGCTTTCTTGTTGCTCATCCAGTTATGAATATGATTCAAATAGTTCTGAAGAAGAAAGCATACATGTTTGCAATTGATTAACTATTTCCTCCCTAGCAGGCATTTTGCATTTCTTCCCCCACAGCCCACAGAGCCTGCAGCCTAGCTTTGTAGTGTTCTCCCTGAGTGGCTTCAGCAGGAAATTCATAACTAACATGTGTGTTCAAATAAACTGTTATAACGTCTTTATTTGTTCTTCAATCTTTATGAAACTTTCAGTACACTTTCATAACATATAATAGAATAAGATAGTTTTTTTTGTTAAATTGATTGAAGTTTTAGAAAATTATTGCAATGTTATTGAAGATTTGTTTTCCAAAACCTGCAAATTACAACAAAATGCATTCACAACATGTGACATATGCATGAAATAAACCTAGAATGCATTTAAAATAATTCAGGATGTTTTTATTTGTGGTATGGTTTAAAACATGGAATGCATAGGTTCACCTTACATTGCTCACAACCTGTTCTTGGCTCGCGACTAATTTTCTTCTTTGCACACTCTTTACATGTTCTCTTTTTATCCAATTCTACTGGCCAATGAAGGAGGGCTACAGTGTCATTCTCCTACATGCATTCTCTTGTTCTTTTCCTTCTGTAATTGCCAAACAACTGATGAGCTAAGTTTGTCCTGAATTCTAACTGAGTCCTTTTTACGGAGGCGACCTGTTCTGGTTTTCACTTGATGGTTTGGAGAGAGTTTCATCAGTATAAATCCATTGCAAATACAAATATCCACTAGAAACTAGAACAGGTATTTCCACCATTTGGGTGATTTCCTGGAGATAGCGTATGAAGCACGTAGTTGATCAGCCCGAAAGTATTTGAATGGTGATAGAAGTTCATCAATGCAACAGTCACGACTGTGTCAGATGCCAAAATGTCTTCATCTACGTGGTCATCTATTTCATTCTCATCAGGATCTGGAAAGATACACAGTACATGGGTATTTTAGAAAAAAAACATATGGACCTCCGTTTCAATAATCATATTGAGAATGCAACGCTATGAGGTACAGCTATTAGTGGAACACACACCATTCACTTACAATTATTCGCATCGGGTACCAAGTCAGGAGCAACAATATCATCATGAAAATAGCGTTAGCGTTAGAATGTTCCGAATTCGGGACACTTATTATTTTTTAATATTTCCCAGTAAATAAACAAGTTAGTGTTAGTTTATGTATTTCAGTATCAAGGTAAACCTCTTCCGAATAGCTCATAAAATAGTTATAACATATACTTACGTGGTATTTCATCCGTGACGAAAAATAGAAGGCGCTTTGAAGATGGGAGGAGAGCACATTGTGTTGTGCATGAAGGAGATGATGTCACTGACGGTCTTAAAGGCAAAGCTGCATATAATCTGTTTTAAAGGGACATGTAACTTGTGCGGCACTTGAACTGCTACCTTTCATTTTCTCGATCTAGAAGCACAATCGTCCGTAAAGGGTTCACGACCCGCTTGTAGTCGGCATCCGGCATTATTTGCTATCGCTTCAGTGAACGCTG